>NC_052621.1:3004822-3168903 GCF_016545825.1 Eucalyptus grandis | reverse complement strand
CAACTATTATTCCTAGCATGTACAAATATATCGTGACTATTGATGCCCTCTAAAATGGTCCAGGTTCACACTTTGAACTGCTCAAGAAGTGGTGCATATTCTTAACTAATAAGCTTGCAGGAGTGAACTGGGAATCTGAACAAGCGCTAGATGCCTCAAACAGTTCAGAGATCACTAAATATAACACAGTCCTACAGAGGACGTCATACAAACAATCCATTAGTCGGGGATCACCTATAGGAAATAGCACATGACCCAAACAAGTCAGAGATCAATGAACATAACCGGCAATCCAGTCAAAGGATGTTGTTGAAACGATTTATTAGTCAGGAAATAGCAGCCACTTGCTCTCGGTCTCCTTTGGGACCGTGGCTGGACTACAATCCTCCTGGGAGCTCAGAAAAAGCGCCAAAGGTCTCAATGTACCGTCTTGCTCGTCTCAACAAACCAGAAGTTCCTGTCTTGCTATTTGGAACTGTCGCTGCAGTTACTCACAGCATGACATTTCCGATTTTCCACATACTCACATCCAGTGTTTTCAAGACATTCTATGAACCATTGCATGAACTTAGAAAGGATTCTAAGTTTTGCACACTGCTGTTTCTGGTCCTTGGCATCGCATCATTCATGGCATATTCGGCTCTGACATATTGTTGGATGTTTTTGCAGAAGCGTGTGTGTGCAAGTGTTAGGTGTGAATAAAAATAGACTACAATGCAAAGGAGAATGGGTTAAAAATGAGCTTTTATTATGAAAGTTTTTATTACAAAGGAAGGAAGGAGTGTGTAGTTTTTCTTCCACTTAAACACACACACCCAACCCTATTTATAGGCGTGTCACCGCCATTCCTTCACCGACATTGAGTACAAAAAAATAATGTAATATTACAAGTTTGCTTTTTATCTCCTCCTTGTGCGGCTTCTTCCGCATCTTCTAGTGTCTTCTCCATTTTTCTGCATTTTTCTATTCTTCAGCAGCTTTTGTTGACTTTTCTTTGGCCTTTTTGCTGTCCACGTGTTCTGCTGCCCACGTACCAGAAAGTTCTTCATTATTGGAGAGTTTTCTTGCCTTTTTCTTGCATGCACATGTACTACAATCTTCAACTTTGTCTTGAACACATTGTTGCCGCCATTTTTCTTTCTTGTGTAGTCTAGTGTAGTCTAGAATTTTCTAAAAATGGATCACTTTTTAACACTCCTCATTGATCCATTTTTGTGATACTCCAAGCATGCTTCTCAATGTTTCGAATTTTGCTGTTGGTAGTGCTTTTAGTGAATATGTCTGCAATTTGATCTTGATCTTACAATACTTTAGCTCGATCTCTCCTTTGCTTTGCACTTCACGAATGAAGTGATATTTTATATCAATATGTTTCATTCTTCCATGAAAGACTGGATTTTTTGATATTGCAATCGCAAACTTGTTGTCGCAAAATATTGGCGTTGATTCCATTTGTGTTTCTCCAATGTCTTCTAAAATTCTTCGAAGCCATATTGCATGACTAGTAGTTGTAGCAGCCGCAACATATTCTGCTTCTGCAGTGGATTGTGCTATTGAGTCTTGTTTTTTAGATATCCATGAAAATATTCCAGAACCTAATGTGAATGCATAACCAGTTGTGCTCCTCCTGTCATCAAATGATCATGCCCAATCGCTATCAGTATAATCGATCAACTTAGTTGTTGCACTAGGTCGATACCAAATACCATAATCAGTGGTTCCTCGTAAGTACCTTAGAATTCTCTTGGCTGCTCCAAAATGAATTTGGCTTGACTCTGCATAAACCGTGATAGTAAACTTGTCGCGTACATAATATCTGGCCGTGTAGCAGCAAAGATATAGTAAACTCCCAATTAGGCTTCTGTAGAGTGAAGCGTCTGCTTTTTCAGCTCCATCTTTTTTCAATAGTTTTTCATTCATCACAAGTGGTGTTGCCACTATTTTGCAATTACTCATTTTGAATTTTTCAAGGAGCTTTTCTGCATATTTCTTTTGTGAGATGAAAATTCCTTTATCTTGATTAACTTCAATACCGAGGAAATAGTTCATCAAGCCCACATTTCAAATGTCTTCATCATTTCTTCTTTAAATTCTCGGATCATTGTCTCATTGTTTCCTGTATATATGAGATAATCTACATATAGAGAGACAATGAGAGTGTCGGACTTACCTTGGGTCTTGATGTAGAGTGTTGGCTCACTCATACTCCTCCCGAATCCTTGCTTGATGAAGTATTCATCGATTCTACAATACCACGCACGTGGTGCTTGTTTTAACCCATATAGGGCTTTCTTGAGTTTGAGAACTTTTTCTTCTTGGCCTTTGAGGATAAAGCCTTTTGGTTGAGCTACATAAATTTCTTCTTGAAGGTATCCATTTAGAAACGCTGATTTTACATCTAGTTGATAAATCTTCCATTCTTTTTGTGCCGCTAAGGCTACAAGTGCTCGAATAGTATCAAGGCGAGCGACGGAGCAAAGTTTCAGTATAATCAATACCTGGCTGTTGCAAGTATCCTTTTGCCACAAGCCTTGCTTTAGCTTCCGGATTGATCCATCCGCATTGAGCTTTGTCTTGTAGACCCACTTGATGCCAATGATCTCTTTGTCTTCGGGTCGATCAACAAGCTCCCAAGTTTCATTTTCTCGATCATCTTGATCTCTTCCTCCATGGCTTTTATCCAAACTTCATCTTTGGATGCTTGTTCGTAGTTTTCTGGTTCCAAAATAGCAAAATTGCATGTGTCGTAAATTCTTCTAAGGGCTTTTACCCTTAATACTGGAGACTCTGGAGTAGACTCTTCTTGTGTTGCTCTTGGAGAGCTTGGTGGAGTTATATCATGAGTGCATGAGTGGTGGAATCGGTACTACTCCTTCTTCTTGTGACGTTGTCTCCTCTTGAACAGGTATGTCAGCAAGGTTATGTACTTCTCGATCTTCTCGCTTTCCCAATTCCAGGCAGCATTCTCGTCGAACTCGACGTCTCGATTAATCATTAGCTTTTTAGTTCTTAGGTTGTAAATTCGATAGCCTTTTTGATTGGTCACTGTATCCAAGGAATATTCCTTTTTCTGTCTTTTCATCTAGCTTACTCCTTTTTTGAGCAGGGATGTGGACGTAGCAAATGCATCCAAACACTTTGAGATGCTTTGCTGAAGGCTTCCGTCCACTCCATGCTTCAATTGGAGTTTTATTTTGAAATCGCTTTAGTTGGACACCTGTTTAACATGTATACTGCAGTATAAACCTTCGCCCAAAAAATGTTGGGAAGGCCTTTCTCCTTTAGCATAGACCTTGCCATCTCCATGACGGTTCTATTTTTCTTTCAGCTACTCCATTTTGTTCTAGGGCGTAGCCAACAGTTAGTTGATGATGGACTCCTTCATCTTCACAAAATTTATTAAACTCCTTTAAATTGTATTCTGTGCCTCTGTCACTCCTTAGGACTTTGATTCTTTGGCCACTTTGATTCTCGACGCGGTTCTTGAATTTTCTAAAGATAGAGAAAACCTCAGATCTTTCTCGAAGAAAGTATACCCACGTCATTCTTGTATAATTATCAATGAATAGGATGAAATATTTATTTTGACTAGGTGTAGGTGTCCTCATCGGACCGCACACGTCCGTGTGGACAAGTTCCAATGGCTTCTTAGCTTTCCATGCAACTCCGGATGGGAAGGATTTGTCTCGTTGTTTTCCAAGCAGACAGCCTTCACAAACATCTGAAATTTCTATGATGGCTAGAAAATCTCTCATCATATTTTTATGATGGAGAATTTTAGCCCAGCAAAATTGAAGTGGCCAAATCTTCGATGCCATAGCCATAAATCATCAAGTTGAGCTTTCATAGCTATATCTTTGACATATTTCCATTGAATAGGAAAATTGTTATTTTTCATTTTAACAGAGGCGATGATATTTTTATATTTATCATAGATAATGCAGGCATCTCTATTAAAATATAGAGAATACCCACTTTGTATCATTTGGCCCACACTTAATAGATTTTGTGCAAGACGAGGGACTAGATATACATTATGTATATATTTTGGGCCTTTATTCGTTTCCACAGTGATGGTGCCTTTTCCTTTGACATCTACTAATGCACCATTGCCCAACTTTACTTGGGATTTCACCGACTTATCAATATCAGTGAATATAGATTCGTCCCCCGTCATATGATTGCTACACCCACTATCGATGTACCATGTTTCACTTTTATTGTCATTTGCCGCTTGCCCTGCGTAGAATGTATTCTCTTCACTTTCTTTTTTTCTACATAGTTTGCTCGATTATTTGTTTTTGAGCGACAATCTTTTCTACGTGGCCATATCTTTTACAAAAGTGGCATTGTTTTTTATTTTTAAACCAACAATCCTTCTCCAAATGATTTGTTTTCTTGCAAATACCACAAGGTGGATAATTTTCCTTTTTTATAATTTCTCCTTCTCTTTTGTTTTTCCATGAGCTCCTTCCACCATTTTTAGTTTGATGAGACCGTATATTTACTTTAGACTGAAAGGCACTTTCAACTGAATCTTCATCTTGTGCCATTAGTCTTTTCTCATATGCTTCTAGAGAGCCAATTAATTCACTCACCGATAGGTCGTCAAGTCTTTAGTTCCTTCTATAGTTGTAACTATAGAGTTGTATTTTTTTGTAAGTGACACCAATATTTTCTCAACAACCCTTTGATCAGTTATCCCATCTCCATAGGCTCTCATTTGATTAACGAGTTCCTTTAATTTTCCACAATATTCTTGTACGGTCTCATAATTTTTCATTTTAGAATTCTCAAAATCTCTTCTCAGTGTTTGAAGGCGAATAGTGCGTACCTTTTCCGATCCTTGAAATTCTTCTCGTAGTATATCCCAAGCCTCTTTTGCAGTCCTTGCTCCAATTATTCTCGAAAATACGGTTTCTGAGAGAGCTTGCTAGATAAAATATAGCGCCCTTGCATCCTTTTGTAGTTGATCCTTCAAACACTTGCACCTTAAGGCGGAGCCTCGCAACCTTTTCCACGATGTCCCATAAGTCTTGGGCCATCAAGAATGTAGTCATTTTATGCTCCAAAATCATAGTTGTTCCCATCAAAAATGGGAATGGGAAATGAGGATGAGGTTGGGTTGGCCATGGTTTAGTTAGTGGATATTTGGAAAGGGTAGTTTTAGGAATGGGTAGGTAGGACAAACGCCCAATACCAACCAAAGACGTGGCTCTGATACCGCTGTTGGATGTTTTTGCGGAAGCGTGTGTGTGTGCAAGTGTTATGTGTGAATAAAAATAGACTACAATGCAAAGGGAGAATGGGTTAAAAAAATGAGCTTTTATTATGAAAGTTTTTATTACAAAGGAAGGAAGGAGTGTGTGTTTTTTCTTCCACTTAAAACACACACACCCAACCCCTATTTATAGGCGTGTCACCGCGAGAAAATATTAGGTACCCTAACAGTGCCACGCAATCCGTGCTCTGAACCATTTAGAGTGTGACACCTGGACAAGTGTCAGTCCACGTCGGCTCCCTTGGCTCTCTCACGTCGTTCTAATTTAAACCAGAGAAGGTTTTGCGTCCCCCATCTCTCTCTTCATTAAATGCTTTATCGTTCTCTGCACGCTTCTTCTCCCGCTCGCATGAAGAGCGCCTCTTTCCCTCTCTCTTTCAAAAATTTCTCTCTGTTTTGCATATTTTTCTCCATCAAAGCCGCATGACGCCCGTCCTCTCTCTTTTTCAAAAATCTCTCCCTCCCAAAAGCCCACCCGTCGCCTCCAAGCTTGGCCGCCTTCGCCGTCACCGCCAGGAGCCACTCGCTCCCTCTCTCTCTCCTAAGAGCCCCGCCGGTCGTAGCTAGGTCTTGAGTTCATCGCGGTTGCCTTGCGGTCCTAACTCCAGCTGCTCGGTTTCATTTGGAGGAACGGCGGGCACGGACGGCGATGATTTGGTCGTCCTTGGTATGGAAGCGAAGGCTGCGACGACACCGCGGCCGCTGTTGTGAACGATCTCTTTCGCTCCTAAGAGCCGCACCGTCGTAGCTGCCGAGTCCCGACCTCGACCTCGACCGCCTCCGCGTCTTGGTCGTGGTCGCCTCCGTCCTAACTCCGGCTCTTCGGCCGAGGTTCGGAGGGTCCGAGGTGGGGAACGGCGAGGGGTTGGTGAGCTTGGAGAGGACTTGAGAAGCCAGTTCTCGTCCTCCTCGAAGAAGAGCTTTCGAGTCGGGTTCCGCTGCTCGTCGGCGGGGGGACCAGTGGTTGCTGGTCTAGGTGGAGAATTTGGAGAAGAGGAGGCACGGCTCCTCGCCCGCGGGGACATGCAGCCTGCTGGCTTCAAAATCAAAAGATTGGCACACCGCCTTCAAGACAATCGGAAGAGTGTAAGAATCTAGCGGAACGCCCGCCCTCGCCATGAACGCGTACACGAGCAGCGCCTTTCTCGGGGCGTCTAGCCTCACGTACGCTCTTATGATGTTCCAGTGGAACGCGATGGGATTCGCCTCTGCGTCTTGGTCGTGGTCGCCTCTGGTCCTAACTCCAGCTCCTGGTTCCCATTGACGAACGCTCTTCGACAAGAACAACAACGGGTGTCCGACATCATGAAGACGTTAGCCATCCAGGCAAGATGCAGCTAGCCTTCAGAAGCACTTTAGAAGCACGAGAGAAGATCAGCGAGGAAAATCGGTCAAGATCAGCTTCACATCCGATTCAAAGCCTCGGTTCTAGTGGCTATCGGAATTGGGCAATGTGTTCTTCAAATTGGATCTTTGCGCCATTTGCCTTTCTGTTCCGCTTCCACTCAACTTTAGATGTCCAGCCAGAAGTTTGAGAACTTCTCACATAGCTGCATAGACCGCATTTGTGTCGCCTTAATTTTGCTTCTCATTAATTTTAATTTTCCATTTCTTCTTCTCCTACCTTTCTCTCTTGTTTTTCTTTCATTCTTAAGAATTCAGTTTCTCCGTTGCGCTTACACATTGATTATTCGAGTGCTCATGGATCCATTGAAAACCAATACGCTTCATGGAGTTTTTATCCAGCATTTGTGCTTATGCGTCCATCTTGATCTCGGCAAACATTTCTCTTTCTTTAATTTTATGATCCCTTAAAACTGTAATGCTTCACATGGAATCGACAACTTAGGCTGATGAAAACAAAAGTACAAGGACATAAAATACATTGCATATTCCGACTCAAGAGTGCTGCGCGCTGAAATCGTGTAGCACATGATCTCGTTTCGCCACCTTCAACATGGGCTCTCCAAGTTCAGCTCAAGAAGACGGCTCTGGACCTCTTGCGCTCTTGATCACGGCGGCACCCACGAAGCCAATGCGTCTTCCGTCACTTCCCTCCTCGCGCAATCTCGACAAAGAGCCCGATTCGCCGAGCTCGACCCAAGCCCACGCCAAGATGGTGGTGACCCTCTTGTCCGAATGCGGTGACAAGCGAGGGTTGAGCCTGATACACGCCCACGTGATCCGCTCCCGCTCGTTGGACTCGAATCCCTGTCGCGTTCCACTGGAACATCATAAGAGCGTACGCGAGGCTAGACGCCCGAGAAAGGCGCTGCTCGTGTACGCGTTCATGGCAAGGGCGGGCGTGCCGATTCTTACACTCTTCCGATTGTCTTGAAGGCGGTGTGCCGATCTTTTGATTTTGAAGCCGGCAGGCTGCATGTCCCCGCGGGCGAGGAGCCGTGCCTCCTCTTCTCCGGCCTCCACCTGCACCAACCCCGGGCCGACGAGCGGCGGAACCCCGACTCGAAGCTCTTCTTCGAGGAGGACGAGAACCGGCTTCTCAAGTCCTCTCCAAGCTCACCAACCCCTCGCTGTTCCCCACCTCGGACCCTCCGAACCTCGACCGAAGAGCCGGAGTTAGGACCGAGGCGACCACGACCGGGGACGCGGGAGGCGGTCGAGGTCGAGGTCGGGACTCGGCAGCCTACGGCGGGCGCGGCTCTTAGGAGCGAAAGAGATCGTTCACAACAGCGGCCGCGGTGTCGTCGCAGCTCGCTTCCATACCAAGGACGACCAAATCATCGTCGTCCGTGCCCGCTGTTCCTCCAAATGAAATCGAGCATTTGGAGTTAGGACCGCAAGGCAACCGCGACGAACTCAAGACCTAGCTACGATCGGCGCAGGCTCTTAGGAGAGAGAGGGAGCGAGTGGCTCTGGCGGCGACGGCGAAGGTGGCCAAGCTCGAGGCGACGGGCGGGTGATGGTTTTTAATGTTGGGCTTAAGGCCCGTCCGCCCATGTTGGGCTTAAGGCCCGTCCGCCCATGTTGGGCCTAAAAGCCCGGCCCACAAGAGTAGGGTCCATGGACGAAGGGGCATGGTTAATTGTTTTTGGAGGGACATATATAAGGGAGGAGAGAGAGGGAGAACACACCTCTTGGCATTGACGTACGTATGTCTCCCTCTCTTTTCAACACACTCTCTCTCTCTCTCTCTCAAATAAGAAGAAACAAAGTAAGCACAAGGCAACTTTCTTCTCCCATTCCAAGCGAATTGTCGTCATCGGATCGAACAGGGCCAATTTCTCTTCCTCACTTCAGCATTGGTGTTTAATCTGTGGCTAACAAGGTACGCTCGAATCCGTGGTGTGTTTTAGGATCGGTGATACGTGATTTTCCGGGCTTCGTCTTCCGCATTACTTTTAGGGGTTCGATTTAGTGTCGAATCCGCTTTTCGGGGATTCGTTAATCCCAACATTGGTATCAAAGCCCGAGTTCATGTTTTCCCGACCCTTTTCATGTTTTTTTTATTGAATTTTAGCCAAAATTTTCGGCCGTACGGATCGGGGCGAGAAATCCCGACACCCGAGCGCTGTTCGTCCATTTTTTCGAGTTTCTGTCACTTGAAATCGATTTCTGAAGGCATAGGGTGAAAGGGCTCGTCGAGGCGAGTCCGTCAATAGGTCGTGCGCCGCCGGGCGACGCCGCACGCGCCCACATGCGCGGCCAGAAGGCGCTGCGCGTGGGCGCGACGCGCCCGAAGTGCTGGCATCGGCCAGCGCGTGCGCCACACGCGTCGGTCGGCGAACCGGCATGTGCGCGCCGCCGGCGGCGAACCGGCACGTGCGCGCCGCCGGCGGCGAACCGGCACGCGCCGGGCGGACCGATGCGTGTTGACGTCAGCATGACATCACCCAACGGTCGGTAACCGTTGGGATGATGTCATCAATGACGTCAGCGCCAACGATGGTTGGCCGGGCGATCACCGGCCAGTGACCCGATCGGCGACCTGACCCGACCTGGCCGCAGACGCGGACGCCTGGCACGCACGCAAAGACGTGCCGGGCCGCGTCATCCCGCGCACGTGCGCGGCACGTGCAGTTGGTTCGTCCGACCCGGCCCGACCGGTCCGATGACCGACGACCTGACCGTTGACCGTTGACCGGCGACCGTTGACCGTTGACCGAAAAAAAAAAAAAAGAATTTGTTTCTTTTTCAATTATGTCTGTGTGGGTTAGAGGTAATCCATTTTTTTATTCTGCATTTGGTGCCTGAATCATGGAAAATTATGTACTTTCCATTTTGTTTATTGTGGATTATAAGTGATCCATTTATTGGTTCTGCATTTGTTGTAGGAACTATGATGCATTATGCACGGATACCTGCAATCCCGAGAACGGACGAAGGAAGATCTAAACTGAAAAGGCTGATGAAAGAGTTAGCTGATTATTGGTGGCATGACGGTGATTTAGTATCACACGTGGTCGGGGTCAATCGATGATACAGAAATCATCGGAATGGTTATCTTATGCCGGATTTTGAGAAAGTGCCGGCTTTGATGAACACTCTTCCACCTGAATGGCAAGCAGTGTTAGATCGGCTATGGGAGGTCAACGTGGTCTCGGATTATAGGAGGCTAGTGGAAACTTTTGTAAGAGAGTACTATAGGATTGAGTTGGCCAAAACTTCAACCCTTCGATTGAGCGCCACATGGCGTAGAGTAAATGCGCCTTGGTGGCGACATGAAAGCTCTCCAAAAGTTTTTTCATGGTTGGCAAATGTGCCTTCAGTTTTCTCGAGATACTTTGACTGATAGATTATAAGGGACTTTCCCTATTATTTCTTAGATTAGTTTGAGATGTTTTTGAGTGTTGAATATATCTTTCTATGTTGATATTTTTTTTGGAAATATTACTTAGTGTAATGGATTGTTGTATTAGTTGAAAGCATTATTATTTTATTGGATGTCCATTATCTCGTTGCTTGCTATTGCTGATTGATTCTGTGGGTAGTTAGCTGTGGGTAGTTCATAGAAGTTTTGTAACTTCATAGAATTTATTTTGCATAAGACAATTATATTAATGATAGTTTTAAGTTAGGATTTTTGGAGAATGATTGGAAACGTAGTGACCTTTTGATTCTGAAACCTTACTTGAAATTATTCATTGATATGATTGGTCTGTGCAAAGTGGATGCATAAATGATGGGCATTAATTATTCGTGCATATATGTTTGATGTGTTCAGATTGATGGTTTCGGCAACTAAGAACGTAATTGCTGATATGAACGGCAACAATTGTGAAATATTGAATATGAAGATTCAATATGTGCTAGAAAAGCAAGAAGCACTAGAAGCTCTTGACCATGTTATGGAAGATCTTGAGGATGCTGTGCGCCACTTTGAGCTGGTAGAGGACCGCTTGACAGCATGTGAGCCGAAAATAGATATTTGTAATGCTGGTTCTAGCTTAGAAAGGGCTTTGAACTCTAAGCGCAAGCGTATTGATTCGTTCAATATGTGGGAATGCAAAGGATCAAGTCCTTATTACAAAAGATCAAGAGTTAACTAACACAAGAGAGGAAAACGTCCTCAAGTGAAGAAAATGTCAAGGGTGAGGTGTTACAATTGTGACAAGAAAGGTCACTATGCTCGCAACTGTCGTGAGCCAAAGAAGGTGAGCACCTCTTGAACATTTGAGAACTTTGCTTTTGTGTCAAGTTCTGCATTATTAGCTGAATCCAATCCTTTGTGGACTGTAGATTCGGGAACAACAGACGATGTAAACGAAGGATAGAGGATCCTTCGTGGAATTCCGACGAATAACAACTGGAACTAAGTGGATTTATGTGGGAAACAACTCCAGAGTTGAAGTTAAAGGGATTGACACCTGCCAATTGAACATGCGTGGTGGACGCAACTTATTCATACATGATGTTCTATATGCTCCGGAGATTCGTCGAAATTTAAGTGTCTGTTTTGATGTTGGTTAAGCTTGGTTTTAGTGTGAACTTTCGTAATAACGGTGTAGATTTGTATTTGGATACAAACTACTATGATTGTGGTCACTTTCTGGATGGTTTTATTGTACTAAATGTTGACTGTGGTGATGTCAATATTTGTTATTCCCTTGTTTCACGTCTTCTACTTTATATGATAATGATGTGATTATGTGGCATGCTAGACTTGACCATATTGGCCAACATCGTATGAATAGACTAGCCAAAGAAGGCTTGTTGGGCAACATTGAAAATGTCGATTTGCTCATATGTGAGCATTGCCTAGTAGGGAAAACGACAAGGAAACCATTTGGAAAAGGTAAAAGAGCTGAATTTCCTCTGCATTTAATCCATTATGACGTCTGTGGTTCAATGACTGTGAGAAGAAGGCATGGGGCTGTTTATTTCATCACTTTTATAGATGATAATACTCGATTCGGATATGTCTATTTGATTTCTCATAAATCTGAAGCAATATGTTGTTTCAAAAGATTTGTGAACTTGGTAGAAAATCAATTAGACAAGAAAATAAAAGCATTGAGATTCGATCGAGGTCGAGAATATTTATTTGATGAGTTCAAAAATTATGTGATGAAAAAGGAATAGAAAGACAGTTGTCTATTCCATATACTCATCAACAAAATGGTGTTGTAGAGAGAAGAAACAGAACTCTACTGGAAATGGTTAGGTCCATGATGGCGCATGCTAACTTACCTATTACTTTTGGAGTGATGCGTTGTTAACTGCTACCCATATACTAAAATGGTTGCCTTCCAAATCAGTTACTTCCATTCCATATGAGTTATGGACAGGTAGAAAACCTGACTTAAGTTTTCTTAAGCCATGGGGTTGTGTTGCCTATATTCATGAGTCCTCTAACAATTTTGGGAAATTGGGTTCCAAAGGAAATAAGAGTATTTTAATGAGATACTCCGAACACTCGAAATGGTATGTATTCATAGGTGAGCAGGAAAGTGGGAGTATAACTGAATTTGAATCACGAGATGTCACATTCTTAGAGGATGAATTTCCTAAGAAGGGCGAAATATGGGAAGATTAGTCCCTATTGGTAATCTTGGATCAAGATAATAATATTAGTGGAGTTCGTCCAAGTGGGAGTAATATGAGAAGTGATGAATTGAATTCAACTCATTCCCAATTGCAACCACATGATGAGACGACGTCATCATTATCTAATCCTAGTGGGAGCATAATTAGGAATGATGTGCTAAGTGTACAATCTCCCATACGGCGAACAAGTCGCCAAAGTATTCTCCGTTGACGTTTTGACATTGAAGGGGAAACTTTTATGATTGCTCCGCAAGATGAGGATGAGCCAAGAAATATTAATGAGGCTCTAAATTGCACTAGTAAGGAAAAATGGATTTATGCAATGAAAGAGGAGATTGAGTCAATGAAGTCAAACCAAGTCTGGGAACTGGTTGATCTTCCAATAGGACGCAAAGCTATTGGGAACAAGTGGGTTCTCAAAATAAAGCAAAAGGCTGATGGCTCGATAGAAAGGCGTAAGGCTCGCCTTGTGGCGAAGGGGTATAATCAATAGGAATGAATTGATTATGAAGAAACATTTTCTCCTGTAGTGAGATTTACCTCGATTCGCATAATTCTGGCAATAGTGTTTAGTATGGATCTTGAGTTACATCAAATGGATGTAAGACTGCTCTCCTCAATGGAGAATTAGAGGAATGAACATATATGGAACAACCTGTTGGTTTCATAGTGAAAGGCCAAGAAGAAAAGGTATGTCGACTTTTGAGGTCGATATATGGCCTTAAGCAGTCATCAAGACAATGGTATATACGTTTTCATAATGCCATAATGGCATATGATTTTACAATGATTGATGAGGATCATTGTGTATATATATCAAAAGATCCAAAGATCAATTTGTGATCATATCATTATATGTTGATGATATACTAATTGCTGGAAGCAATATGAAACTTGTCAATACTGTCAAGAGTTGGTTGTCTTCCAACTTTGAATTGAAGGATATGGGATTGTAAACTCATAGACACTCCTATTGCAAAAGGTGAAGGATTGAGCCATAGACTGTGTCCAATGACTCCACAAGAGAAGGAACACACGAAATATGTTCCTTATGCTAGTGCTGTTGGGAGCTTGATGTATGCTATGATGTGTACAAGACCTGACATATGTTATGTAGTTGGAATGGTGAGCAGATACCAATGCAATCCAGGTCAAGCACGTTAGAAAGCCGTTAAATGAATACTAGGGTATCTAAAGGGGACTGCTGATTATACGTTGAGTTATTATGGAAAGGATATGCAACTTAAAGGCTATTTTGATGCTGATTGGAGAGGAGATTTAGATGAAATAAAATCTACCTCTGGTTTTGTTTTCTTACCGAATAATGGCACCATATGTTGGAGCAGTAAGAAACAAAAGTGTATAGCCTTGTCTGCGATGGAAACTGAGTTTGTGGCATTATCAGTATCAATAAAAGAAGATGTTTGGCTTAAAAGATTATTGGATCATTTAGGTGTTATTTGAAGTGCTGCAGATTCATTGTTGGTTAACTGTGATAGCCAAGTAGCAAAAGCGTACACCAAAGATCCAAAATATCATGGCAAGACCAAACATATAGATACCAAGTATAATTTTGTCAAAAATATGGTTGCACGAAATGATGCGAACTTCCAGTACATATCTACGCATAGAATGGTAGTAGATCCTATGACAAAGCCAATACCTAGAGATTTGTTTTGTGGCCATGTAAAATCTCTAGGATTGTGTAGAGTCTGATGTACTGGATTGTAATTTCCCTAAAGCGTTCACATTTGATGAATTTGTGTTTTTCATCATTAATGCCTATGTATCTTTGTTTGATCTTTATGTATCTTAATGCTTAGTGCATTATTTTAAGTTGAGAAAGTATGTCGGACAGATATAAGATTAGCCCACTTACACGGGTAATCGCCTCTATTTATTGTGTGATAAATAGAGATGAGACTGTTTTTAAGCTTATTATCTAGGTGATAATTGAGAGCTCAAGCTTAAAATACACATGTCGCCTTAACTAGGTGTTAAGATGAGGACATAATACTTACTATGTCCGAAAGTAAAATACCCCACATATTTTACTTTATCTGTCTATAATGCCAGATGTGAGTTCTAATGAATTTTGTGAATGAGTAGATAAGTGAACTCAAGTTAGACATTGGGTCTGTCTGAACTATCATCTGTACAGTATTGAAAGGTATAGACATACGCTCCATGGGAAATGAGTTAATACTGTAATACGTATTTCATATTACGTATGCATGAAACGACCAATAAGAGTGGCAAAAGTTTGATCTCAACTTTTATGTCGTGTGAGACTCTTGAGGAAAAGAGTTCCTCAATTTTTAGTCCCCTCATGACTCTTACTTATTATCAAGATTTCTATTTAGTGTTTGCTATCTTAGGATGTTACCAATAGTCATGTGTTGATTCGATCTAATGGGGCATTTCTAGAAAAGCAAGCTGAACTGAAATTGAGAGTTTGAAGGGAAGAGGAATATTGAATTTGGAGAATCACATTGTAGTTTTTGTATTCACCGGTTAACTAATTATGACTGTCTTTGTGATAATCATAATTGTGAATACAATATATATATATATATATATATATATATATCATTGTTTAAAAAGAGATTAAGAGAGATATAAATGTGATCAATCGATCTAGGGTACTGCATACTAAATCTACTCGGAGTGTGATGCCCATTATGAGCTGCTATATATTCCTAACAGATGTATGGTAACGAGCTCTCAAAGTATGCTGGTCGCACGGATTATTCACCAGTATGAATGTTGAAGAGAGGTAAAGAGAATTCTGTTCAGCCCACCATGTGCGAGTGGGAGATGATGGTTTTAATGTTGGGCTTAAGGCCTGTCCGCCCATGTTGGGCCTAAAAGCCCGGCCCACAAGAGTAGGGCCCATGGATGAAGGGGCACGATTAATTGTTTTTGGAGGACATATATAAGGAGGAGAGAGAGGGAGAACACACCTCTTGGCATTGACGTACGTACGTCTCCCTCTCTTTTCAACGCTCTCTCTCTCTCTCTCTCTCTCTCTCTCTCTCTCTCAAATAAGAAGAAACAGTAAGCACAAGGCAATTTTCTTCTCCCCTTCCAAGCGAATTGTCGTCATCGGATCGAACAGGGCCTATTTCTCTTCCTCACTTCAGCATTGGTGTTTAATTCTGTGGCTAACAAGGTACGCTCGAATCCGTGGTGTGCTTTAGAATCGGTGATACGTGATTTTCCCGGGCTTCGTCTTCCGCATTCGTTTTAGGGGTTCGATTTAGTGTCGAATCCGCTTTTCGGGGATCCGTTAATCCCAACAGCGGGCTTTTGGGAGGGAGAGATTTTTGAAAAAGAGAGAGGATGGGCGTCATGCGGCTTTGATGGAGAAAAATATGCAAAACAGAGAGAAATTTTTGAAAGAGAGAGGGAAAGGGGCGCTCTTCGTGTGAGCGGGAGAAGAAGCGTGCAGAGAACGATAAAGCATTTAATGAAGAGAGAGATGGGGACGCAAAACCTCTCTGGTTTAAATTAGAACGACGTGCGAGAGTCGAGGAGCCGACGTGGTGACACTTGTCCAAGTGTCACGCTCGAATGGTTCGAGCACGGATTGCGTGGCACTGTTAGAGTACCTAATATTTTCTCGTGTCAACGCCATTCCTTCACCGACATTGAGTACAAAAAAATAATATAATATTACAAGTTTGCTTTTTATCTCCTCCTTGTGCGGCTTCTTCCGCATCTTCTAGTGTCTTCTCCATTTTTCTGCATTTTTCTATTCTTCAGCAGCTTTTGTTGACTTTTCTTTGGCCTTTTTGCTGTCCACGTGTTCTGCTGCCCATGTACCAGAAAGTTCTTCATTATTGGAGATTTTTCTTGCCTTTTCTTGCATGCACATGTACTAGAATCTTCAACTTTGTCTTGAACACATTGTTGCCGCCATTTTCTTTCTTGTGTAGTCTAGTGTAGTCTAGAATTTTCTAAAAATGGATCACTTTTTTAACACATACTTATTCTCCATGGCTGGTTGAAAGTTATTTGAGAGAATCAGACTAATGTTTCGAAAAGTTGGTCCACATGGAGGTTGGCTAGTTTGATGAACCTGATCACTCAAGCAGTGTGCCACTGGGGCAAGGCTCTCAGCAGGTGCCGCATTAGTGCGAGCCCCAGTCGGAGATGCATTAGTTCAGATTGTTCAGAACATTGCATCAGCAGTTGCTGGTTTGATCATTGCTTTTGCTGCAAGCTGGCAACTAGCACTGATCATCCTTGTCTTAATCCCTCTAGTTGGTGTCAATGGATATGCTCAAGCGAAGTCCATGACAGATTCGGTGCAGATGCAAAGGTAAGCATTTTTACAGTTTTCTTTTCTTTTACTGCTCACTAAATAAAATAGCTTGAGAGGTCCTTATATATTACCAATTAATAATTTTGAGTCCTAGGTTCAAAGAATTGAAAACAGAGAGGCCATCTTCGAAATTTCTGATTCACATTCCATGTAATCTTCAATGGCATAAAAAGGCTCCGCCATGGTTTCTGTTATCTTGCAAATAATCTCAATTATCTTGACGTATTAATCTATGTGTTTGCAGATGATACGAGGAAGCAACCCAAGTAGCTATTGATGCGGTTGGAAGTATAAGGACCGTTGCTTCTTTCTGTGGTGAAGAGAAGATGATGCAGCTTTACAAGAAGAAATGTGAAGGCCCCATGAGGACAGATTTTGACAAGGACTGATCAGCGGAATTGGGTTTGGCATGTCCATCTTCCTGCTGTTGTGTGTATGCAACAAGTTTCTATGCCGGAGCTCTACTCATTAAGGACAGCACAACAATATTTTCAGATGTCTTCACCGTATGACGGATTTTCTTTCAATGCCACATAGTGTTTTCTTGGGAATTTCTCAGAATTATGATTGCCTTTCCCTTATGTGGCCGCAGGATCGCTGTTGAAACTGTTTTCTGTTAATGGCCCTGAGACATTTTCTTGGCAGGATTTTTTTGCTCTGACCATGGCAGCCAGTGCAATTTCACAAAGTTCCTTCACTTCCGATTCCACCAAAGCCAAAGGGGCTGTTGCTTCCATTTCCGCAATAATAGACCGCAAATCCAAGATAGGCACAAGTGATGAGTCGGGGACAAAAGTAGATAATGTGAAGGAAGTGATTGAGCTTTGCCATGTCAGCTTCAAATATCCCTCTAGGCCAGAAGTTCAAATCTCAGCTTGGCCATTCGCTCTGGAAAGGTAAAACTTCGGACCTTATCTGATGCCTAACTTTAAATATGACTTCCTCAACTGAGCATTGAATGACGAGAACAACACTAGTGTTTGGATCACTTGAACATGAGGAACAGAAGTTTGACAATTACGCGATTGTTCTGCTCAGACTGTTACTTTGGTCAGAGAAAGTGGGAGTGGAAAATTGACAGTGATAGTGCCGCTGCAATGCTTTTGTGATCCTGATTCCGATCACATTACACTCGACGGAGAGGATATTCAGTAGCTGCAACTCAAGTGCTTGAGGCAGTAAATGGGTCTGGTCAGCCAAGAACCGGTCTTATTCAACCAGACAATTTGTGCCAACACAGCTTATGGAAAGGATGGAGATGCAACCGAGCAAGAAATACTCGCCGCATCAGAATTAGCAAACGCCCACAAGTTCATTAGTGGACTGCAACAGGTAAGACAGCCGTTACTTATTCCGTGTACTTGACTTATATTTGCTTTCAAATGGGCTTATCTTATTTTTCTGTATGAAATTAATGTCCGGGGATATGCTGATATGGTAGGGGTCTGTTGTTGAGTGGTCAAAAGCAACGAGTGGCTATTGCTCGCCCTTTAGTTTAAAGTACTAAAATGTTTCCGCTTGACGAGGCTATGAGTGTGCTGAATATGGAATCTGAGAAGGTGGTTCAAGTGTTGGACTGTGTCAGGTGAACCGAACTACACTTGTGGTGGCTCATAGGTTGTCCACAATCAAGAATGTGGATGTGGTCGTGGCAATTGAAAATGGAGTCATCGTCGATAAGGGAAAGCATGAGATTTTGATCAACATCAAGGATAGTCTCTATGCATCCTTAGTTGCCCTACACACCAGTAGCAGTCCCGCGTAGCTCATTAGGCTTAAAGTTTGTTGAGACTCTTATACAACTAGATGTCGTATGTAATTGTACTGCTACGACAAGCCGATGCTAAAAGACATGGAAATGCCTTACGCTCAATGCTGCTTTCACTGGTTAGCTCCTTCTATGTTTTCTCGTGTAAGCGGAAATTAGTTTTGGAACCTCTGGTTTGTCAGCTTTACACACGACAAGAACCACCATTTGACACCAAAATTTTTCCAACTGCGGGTGGATGCAAAGTTGTCACGCATAACGGTTTCTAATCCATGGTTTTCGACTCCTAAAAATAAATATATGTTGCCAAAT
This sequence comes from Eucalyptus grandis, assembly GCF_016545825.1. Lineage (NCBI taxonomy): Eukaryota > Viridiplantae > Streptophyta > Magnoliopsida > Myrtales > Myrtaceae > Eucalyptus > Eucalyptus grandis. The sequence continues at coordinate 3,150,207 of NC_052621.1, read as the reverse complement.
CCTAGTGTAGTTACGTGGTTAGGCAAAACCATGCTCCGCCATCGGAAGCGAGACGAACTTTATTTAATATGAAGTCTTGAAAAGTGCGAAGGATACAAACGCCAGAACCCTACCTATCTAGGTTATGGAAAATAACTCCACGCATGGCCGCTTTGAACAGTACACAATCTAGAAGCCTATAATTTGCAGGAGACAGTTAATTCCATTGCTCATCTTGCTCGTTAAGGTTAAGATGGTTCCTCGGTCAGTGGACGAACCAGCGCAACCACCAAGAACAAACTTGCGGGGCACTTCCGAAGCAGACGGGGAGAGATGGGAAGACAGATACACGAGCACAATTTTAAAATTTTGCTCGTGGAGTACGTGGAACAAGCAACGACTGTCCAACCCATTGCATTCCACTAATTCTAAAACTATGGTCATTGCGCAATTTCAAAACTTCACACAATTTTATCACCTTGATCATTGCGCTCCATCGGTAGTATAGTCAAGATTAGTACTACTGGAAAATATCAAATCACTCAAAAGATAGATGGGCCGCACCAGACCTCACTAAGATATAAATTTCACATCTTGTGAAAGATTTAATCAACAGTTAACTACGCTTGTACAGTTCTTTTGAGTCTAGCTGGCTTTGATACATCGCTTGTATTCTATAGAATAATTATATGCAACACAAAAAGAAGCCTGTAAGATCATTCCACGAAATGTAGACCCAAATCGAAAGCCAGCAGAGACAGGTATAGATCATGAAGACACCTCCAGAGCAAAATGACAACGCATCTCTCCTTTGAGATTTTGAATTGTCACGTTCGTTGCCAAGACGCTTCCCGAGTGATTCTAGCAGAGAAATCGCACTACTGCTTCTCCTTGCTGCTTATAGCTTTTTCGACGGGATTGACCTCTTTCAAGTTGTCGCTGTTGAGGAGGAAAGTTTCTCGAGGGAGGATTTTAGTTGAGAGATCTGGTTGTCTTGAACAAGGGACTTCTTCTTTGATGTCTCCTCTTTCTTTGTTGATTGAGTTTACCTTTGTAGCCGCGCAGATATAGAATCTATAGATGAATGCAAAGTGTCCAACTCCACTCCTGCAAAATGGTCTGCATTACCGCAAAAAAAGGTGATTCATAAAAACAAGGGGTTCGAATCAACTCAACAGGTATAATTGCAGACAACCAACTAGTAACCATGACATACTGGTATCAAATGAAACTGAGAAGTGAGCAATTTATCTCTTTGATCTCAGCAAATATAATAGTTGATGACTTGGGATTAACTATTTAAGCAGCTGTAAAGATATTGATTACCAGGCTCGGACTTGAAGTCTCGCTCAGCTCTAGAGAGTGGTTTCTTGTGAGCTACATGTAGCTTCCTTAAACATTTTAAATGTTCATTCAGAATCTCGTGCTGCTGGACTGCATGATCTATCCTTTCATCCAACATTGCCTGCTTTCTCTCAACTTTCAAAAGCCTCTTTTGTGCCTCGACTAAACGAGCATGCTGGTCATCAATTATTTGCTTTAGCTGCGGGGCATGATGCTTAAGCTCAAAGTAAACCTGGAAGATAAGATTACATAATCATCAGTGACTTGATCTTCCTGCCAATGAGCTAGCGACTAAAAGCCTCTCCTGTGCCTCAACTTTATGAGGGATCCAAAAATAAACATATGACATTTGGCTGGTAAACCAAATGAAACCAACCAGGAGAAATCCTGAAAAATTAAGGTTGGAGCGGAGCTTCAAAAAGTTCTTTTGAGAAACATTAGGCAGTCACGCATCAATATGCATAGGAACACAAAGGAATAGGGTTTCGGGAGGCTATCAAATAGGGTTTATGGCAGACAAGCTAGATCACTTTTATGGTACGACATTTGGTGGAAAAACTGACTTCAAATGCGAATGTCTATAACTTTGCACAAAGTTAAAAGAGTTCAATAAGTCATCAAGTCTAGATTGACTTTCACATTTTGACTTTTGCTTAATCTAGACCTTTGACTTTTTCAACTTGCATAAGACCATTGACATGTCAATCCGTGCATAACTTTTTCATAACATTTCGACATTTTTGGACAATATTTGAAATTTGGCAGGAAATTTTTAGCTTTTGTTTAGTGCTAACAAGCTCGTTATATATAAAATCAGATCCTTAATTACAGTATAGATGAAGTCAAAAAATAGAACTACAGTAAAAAGTCACAACAACCAAAAACGGGCCCCTAGGAAAAGAAGAAGAGGAGCATGCCAGCCAACTTAATGAATCGCCAAAGGTATTAACCCACAATTCTCTTTCCTAGAATTAAAGAACATGTCCTTACCTTGGGTGCATGTTCCACAAAATTGTCATGGGAAATCTTAAAGTACTGATGAAGGATCGACTGGCCTTCAATAGAATCAGCAGCAACAGATTGCAGATTCGATGGAGTCTGTGGAACAATAATCACTTTAGGACCATTAATAAGTTATTTGCCGACCATAGCAGGAGTTTCAATCTCCTTCGACTTTTCTAGTCTGATATCTTTCTTCTCTGTATTGACACTAACAGGAAGCAAGACATCCCAAGTGACTGGAAGTAACTCCAACAATCCGTGAATAAGTTATAGAATGGACAACGTTTTGCTTAGAAGTTCAGAGGAACATGGACATTGGCTCGGATGCATGTGAAGGAGCGAATCGATGTCTCGCTGCTGAGCTGGCGATGACCACGTCGGAGAGCATCTGTAATTGGACACGTTCAGCATGGGGGGGTTGTGGGGAATGAGATTGTGGGAGTACGGCTGGTCATGTTTAAGAGGTTTGGTCGAGTGGAGGAAATGAATACTGCATGGTACAATGTCTTAGGCAGGGGGAGGCTACCCATCCTTATTTAACAGCGGATCTCTGTCTCCTTCGCTCTCTCTCTCTCTCTCTCTCTCTCTCTCTCTCTCTCTCTGCGCGACTACGACGAACCTTGAGAACTATATTTGGTGGTTTCTGTTGAATAAGGGAATTTCCTTTTTAATTTGTTTTTCACGTGTTAGTAGTCTATTGAGCAGTACCCCTATTCTATGGGGCTATTGCTGCACATGTTAAGTTAGTGGGTTGTTGGTAGTTACTTGTTGGTATAAAGCCTATATAAAGGCTATGGTGTTTTAGTTTTATAAATATTTAAGCAGACAGCTCTTCTTCCTTTCTGTGTGTCTCTTATTTTTATATTTCAACGATGGTTGTAGAGCCAGGTTAGGAGGAAAAGTGTGTGTTTGAGTGTTGTAAAAAGGTGAGAACCCAAAAAGAGCTTTTTGCAACAACCACTTTTGTTTGCAGCAGTAAAAAAAGAGTCTTGCAGCAGGCTGTTTTTCATTTGTAGTAGCAGTAGCTTGCTTCAATAGCGATTCTATTTTTGCAGCAGTAGTAACGGCCTCACAAATATTCGTACAACCGGCTATTCCACACTTTGATGGTCACTATGATCATTGGAGCATGCTAATGGAGAATTTTCTCACGTGAAAGGAGTATTGGGATGTTGTTACCTCATGAGTTGTTGAACCTGAAGAAGGAGTTGTGTCAACAACATCACAAAGAACAACTTTGGATGTATCAAAATTGAAGGATCTCAAGGACAAAAACTACCTTGTCCAAGCAATTGATAGATCCATTTTGGAGACAATTCTTTGCAAAGATACCTCCAAGCAAATATGGGATTCCATGAAGAGGAGGGGGGAGAGTATACTAAAAGTGCCAAAAGTAGTGTACGACGCTCATTTTGGTGTCAAAAGTTTCCGTCAGATCACTTAAATGCCAAATCGGAGAAAAAAATGATCATTTTGGTGCCATCAGCGAGAGATTTCGGCCAAATTAATTATGTAGCTTTTATATTTAAAAAGAAGAAGTTGTAGTGGCTTTTAAACGACGTCGTTTTCCATCATTCTTAAGAAACAACGTCATTTTGCCGTCATATGTGGATAACCTAAAAAAAAAACGATGCTGTATAGCTTATATAGGAACTGAAATTAGGGTTCTTTGTCCGATCCTCGCCCAACGCCGGCTGTCATCGCTCGGCCATCGTCGTTTGCCCACCATTGCTTGGCCACCGTTGCTTGGCCACTGTCGTAGTTGCTCGACCAAGTGAGTGAGGAGAGGCTAAGGTTGTTGCTTAGGCAAGAAGTGGCGGGAAGAATAGTAGGCGAGGGTGGACAAGGAGAAGGAAGAAGGGGGGGTCGAAGGTGCCATTGCTGGTGTTGCTGCTGATGCCACTTTGTTGATGCTGTTGTTGGTGCTACTTTTGCTAGTATTGTTCTTTAGGGAAGAAGACGAGGAGGAAGCCTATGTCTTTCTCTCTGTCTCTGTCTCTCTGTCTCTCTGTCTGTCTCTCTTTCAATTTGGGGATTTAGGGTTTTTACTTGGGGAAAGACGTCAAACGGCATCGTTTTGTTGTTTGGATGCTGAATGTACTCTTCAACAAGCCACGTCAGCTTCAAAATTAATAAAAAAATGTTACGTCGGATTTCCGGCCAACGAGATCAACGTTGGCATTGAAACGATCTTTTTTCAAATTTCTTGGCATTCAAGTGATTCAAAATAAACTTTTGGCATCAAAGTGAACTTCATACACAACTTTTAGCACTTCTAGTGTACTTACCGCTAAAGATGAAGTAACAAGGCTCAACAAGAGCAAAGAGGCAACAGCTTCAAACGCTTCGTTAAGAGTTTGAAATGCTACGAATGAAGTCAGGAGAGACAATCACAAATTTCTTCTCCCGGTAATGGCAATTGTCAATAAGATGTGGATTCATGGTGACAAGATGGAGGATGTCACCATCATTGAAAAGATTCTTCAATCTTTAACACCAAAGTTCAACTCTGTTGTTTGTTCCATGGAAGATGCCAAGGATATTGAAGAACTCTCCATTGATGAGTTACAAGGATCCTTGTTAGTTTATGAACAAACACTCCTACAGTGGGAGACAGGAGAGAAAGCTTTGAAGGCCTCAATTGGAAATAATTCTTTATCAGCAACAAGAGCGAATAGAGGAAGAGACAAAGGAAGAGAGAATAATGATTGCAACAGTTTCGACTTCAATCAAAAGCCTGAAAGCCATTCTTATCATGATCCTCAAGGGAGAGGAAGGGGTTGTGGAGGAGGACATTCAATTGGTTTTAGGCCATGGTTAGTAGATAAATCCAAAGTGGAGTGTTTTAGATGCCATAGGTATGGGCATTACAAATCTAAATGTCGAACTAATTTGAATAGACAAAGTGTGGAAAGAATTAACTTTGCAGAAGAAAGAAGTGTCTCACTTGATGGTGTGCCATGAGAAAGAAGAAACTCAATTAAACATGTGGTATCTCGACACTTTGGTTGTAGCAACCACACATACCACGTGTGTGCAGACAAAAAGATGTTTTTCAATCTAGATGAATTGTACCACAACACCGTGAAGTTTGAAGATAATTTTATTGTGTCTGTGATGGGGAAAGGAACAGTGACAATTCATCCAAAAGGGACATCAGTATAGACCATCTCAAATGTACTACATGTCTTTGAATTGAAGACTAATATGCTAAGTGTTGGTCAATTGCAAGAGAAGAGATATAAAATCTCTACCAAAGGTGGGATTTCTAGAATCCAAGATGAAAAATTGGGTTTAATTGCCCAAGTCAAAATGACGGGCAATCGGATGTTTCCACTATATCTCCACAATACTACAAATTCATGTTTCTTTGCAAGATTGAAGGAGGAAGCTTGGCACACTAGGCAGTCGAGTTCTCCTTTGAGTACACCAAGGATCCCGGATCCGACAGACTCGAGTCCATCACTGAACCACCAGGAGGATCTGTAATGCCTTTTCCAAAAGCAACCTCTAGCACAAACCGAGATACCTCAGATTCCAGTATGGGGCCTATCTCTGTCCATTTCGCTCTCGATAGTACCATGATCGATAATGAAGGGGCACCTTGTGGGGTAGACCCACATCAACCTAGACCACAGACTGCATGAGTGTGTATTCCCATCCCCAAGGATCCCCATGCATTGGAATATAAGTTACCTATTCCCTGATTTGCTTTAGTTGTCCAAAATGCTCGGGAGGAGCTACCATCTAAGGACCTAAAAATTGTTATCCCACAACGGGGTGAGACGATGTCTTAGTAAGTTCACCTCCTAAAGACCCAACTAGGAAGAAAATACGCCCCAAGGGCTGCCTAAGCACAAACACGAGTTAGATGACTTACTTTGGCCTCAATTCCTTCCTGCAAGTCAACACAATTCATAAATTCATTGAATCACATAATCACAACAGATTGAATTATCGATCAATTGACTCGATCAATTCCATGTCAGCAAGACCATTACACGGTCAATCCGATCAATACTATCTATAAGTCCAATCTTATCCAAGACTACTCACCCAAAGCTGAAAATAAATATAGCTCACCCAAAGCTGATAATATAATATACTGCTCACCGAAAGTTGACATATCAGAGCCCTTAGGCCAATATAATATACTAATAATGCTCATCAGAAGCTGACAAGGTATACTGCTTACCCAAAGTTGATAAAATATATTGCTCACCCAAAACTAATATATCACAGCCCATAGACTGATATAATATACTTGTTCTCACCAATTGAGAATGTTACCATTTTTATCATTTCGATAAAAATACTTGTGTGTGGGTACACGGTTGGCCTTAACAAACTACAATATATATATATATATATATATATATATGTATATATTTATAAATCCCACTATTTAATATGGTCCACCAAAATATTTTTGGCATTGTAAACCTACGCCTAATTATTTTCCAATCAATTACTGAAAATAATAAATTTTGGGATAAATACCCCAAAATCACAAATCACACTCAATTTGCATAAAATAGTATTCAAATAAATAAATAAATAAATCAATTACACCATTGCAATCAGCACAAAATTTCAGTCACTTGGCTATTCCAGTCTAATTTCCGAAAAATAATAATAAATTAAATAATTATGGAAATAATTAATCAATGCAATTAAATAGAACTTAGGCCCATAAAGCCTAATTAAAAGCCGAGATGGGTTTGGAAAAATCCTAAACCTCACTAAATAAATACTACGATATAATTACTTGCTAATTGCACTAATTTAACCACCTAACATGCACTAAGGATTAACTAATTAACTAATCCATTCTAACTAACTACCTAATCCCTAGCTTAGCCTAAACTAAACAATCCTTAAGCATCGTTAACTCACTAAGCAGGGATTAGTGAGTTAAATTCACTTGATTGACGATCCGCTCAGATCAAAATGACGAGGATGCAACGAGGATCGACAAACTCAAAGCGGTGCGCCTTTCGAGGTTCGGAAGGCCACAAGAATGGGCCAAACAGTGGCTGGAAAACCTAGGCTGTTTGGTTCTGATTAGGGCCGAGAGAGGCTGGACTAGTCAGCTTGAAGCAGTGAGGATGGACAGCGGGGGTTGCAGCAGCATGGATGGGCGTGCAAGTGGGTAGATGGGCGCTTCAGCAGCCACGACGGTGACGTGCGGCTACTTGGTGACTTCGGGTAGTTGCGAGCAAGGGCGGAATGAGCAGCTAAAGGCGCGGGACCGGCATGATGGTTGCGGTAGTGTGCGGGCGAACGAGCGGTTGTGATGGGCGGACGGTGGCTCCAGGTGATCAGGCGGGCAGAGAGGGGCCGAGCTGCTTGGTTTTTGGGTTTGCTAGAGTTCGAATAGCAAGGAGAAAGAGAGGGGGAGTCGACTGTGAGGAGGAAGGAGAAGGAGAGGGGACTGGCTAGATTGGGGGGGACCACCTTGGTCTCTCTCTCATCTCTTTGTCCCCTAGGCTGGTCCCACTTTGCTTGCTGTACTCCACAGTTGATTTCCAACCACCAACTCCCTTTCTAGAAGCCTTGAAGAGGTCCAAAAATTATCGATCGGTCCCCAGTTAACCCTGGAACCGGACCGAACCCATTGGGTCGGTCCGGTCCTTGGTCCCAGCTCAGTAGGGTCGGTCCTTAGTCCTAAAATTGAGGACCAACACTTGTCACGGGTTGGTCCTAGGGTTAGGGGGTGGCCCGAACCAACCCGGACCATGCTCACCCCTAATTTGGCCCATATTGGACTTCAATTCTCCCTTGAATCAATTCAATTCGGCTTCTATAAATTCTCATATAGAATTCTCAATCAAATTGATATTTTTCCTCACTAATTGAACCTACTTGCACGATCAAAACGATCCTCTTAATTTTCCAATCGAAAATGGCCATATCTCGACTTTTCGCTAAAAATCTCGGTTTATAGAAAAATCTTTGGAGACTGAGTTGACATTCCTAAAATGACTTGTGACATGACAAAACTTTCAATTTTTGAAATCAGATTCAAATTCGAGATTAATTTCAATCTGGTGCGATTTTAGCGTGAGTTAGACTACCGAGTAGCTTTCAGAAATTTTTAGTGCAAATAACCCGTGGTCGATTTTCTTCGAGCCACAATGAATCTTTTCGACACATTGGCAACTCTCAGTGGTTGTGAAAATCTTGAGATTTTAAATATGGACACAAGGTACTAAAATAACTAAAAAATCACTTTGTCGATCGACGAGAATTTTGCAATTTAGTGGAATCACCCACATCTAACCACACATCTTAGTCAAACTGACTTATCTCTAATTCCTAGTCGATCTTTCATTTCTCTGCAAATGAGCATGGTCGAGTAGCCGATTCCTGGTCGAGTTCCCAAGTTTATTGCCTTAAAATCTCTTAATGACTTCCCTAGTTAGTCTAATTATCTTATAAGTGATTAGCTCTAAGAATAGTACTATTGACGTGTCGATGAAAGGCCCAATTTATTCAATTGAAAACATGACTGAAAATCCGGGATGTCATAGTAGTCAAATGTGTTTTTCTTGACAATAGTGATCGGTCAAAAGCCTATAAGTTTTATGATCCTATAACCAAGAAAATCATCATCAACCATGATGTGATTTTGAAGAAGAACAAACCTGGCCGTGGGTTGAGCAAGGTTTTTGTAAGCGAATTCCAATGAATTTTGAAGATGAAGATGAAGATGAGTTGGTGTAGCAACCCGTGACATCCTAGAATTTTAGTTATGCTTTCAATTAGATAAATCATGCATTTTATCAACGCGTCTATAGTGCTATTCCGCATCTATAATGCTATTCTCAGAGCTGATCACTTGTGAGAAAACTAAACTATTTGAGGAAGTCATTAAGAAATTTTAAGACAAATAAACTTGAGGATTCGACCAAAAATCGGCTACTCAACCGTGCTCATTTGTCAAAATCATTATGGCACAGATTAAAAATCGATTAGAGATCGAGATATGTTGGTTCGATTAAGATATGTGGTTAAACATGGGTAATCCCATTAAATTGCAAAATTCTCATCGATCGGCATTAGATTGATTTTTCTATCGTTTTGGTCCCCTGCCTGTATTTGAAACCTCGAGATTTTCACGATCACCAAAATTTGCCAATGTGTCAAAGGGGTTCATTGTGAATCGAAGAAAATCGGCCACGGGTCATTTGCACTAAAAAGTTTTGAAAGCTACCCGGTAGCCAAGGTCTTGTTAAAATTGCACCAAATTAAAATTAACCGTGAATTGGAATCCGATTTCAGAAATTAAAAGTTCGTCATGTCACAGGTCATTTTAGGAACGTCGACTCAACTTTCGAAAAATTTTCTGCAAACCAAGATTTTTTGGGAAAAAGTCGTCATAGGACCGTTTTTGTCTAGAAAATGTCAAGGACCTTTTTGGTCGCGCAATTGGGATGCAAGTAGGATCAATTGTGAGGAAAAATGTCAATTTGATCGAAGGTTCGACAATTGAGTTTATAAAAGGCCGATTGGCTTCTAAAAGGGGCATATTGGGCTAAAAACTTGTTGTGGACACCAACGGGGTTTGGTGGAACCCTCAAGGGGACAAAAGAGATAGAGATGAGCCAAGTGGTCCCCTTGCCACTTCCTCCCTCTCTCCTCTAGCCTACCATCAGCCAGCCCCTTTCTTCTTCTTCTCCATTTTTTGTTTGAAGTCTAGAAAACACAAAGAAGATCGAAAGAAGAAGACAAGCCAGCAACCCACCAAGACCCGCCGACACTTGTTTACTACTGTCGAAGCCACTCGCGACGCCACCGCTCGCCCACGTATGCCCCTTCGCCTTTGCACCGTCCAGCCACATCGTTTCCGCTCATCCTCGCCTCCAGTAGGCTGCCGAGGATGCTTGGGCTGCCATAGACCACTGCTGGAGCTTCCACCACCATCGCCTGGACTGGTTCAGCCCATCTCAGCCCACCTCAATCCGTCTCAGCTTCAACCGGGACACCAACCATCCATTTCAGCCTTCAACCAGCATCGAACAAAAACAAAAATTGAATGGGTCTCGTGGCTGCTGTCTTAGCCCGTTTTGGTGCTTTCTGAACCTTGGTTGGCAAGCCCACTTTGGAGATAGTTGATGCTCGCCTTGTTCCGTCGATTTGATCCGAGCGGATCAAAGGATAAGTGAGTTTAACTCACTAATCCTTGCTTAGTAGGTTAATGATGTTTAAGGACTGATTAGTTTAAGTTAAGTATGAATTATGTGGATAGTTAGATTAGATTAGCAATTTAATTAATTGTGATTGCATATTAGGTGGTTAAAGTAGTATAGTTAGAGCCTAGACAAGCTCTAGTATTTATCTAGAGTAGTTCGGAAATTTTCTAGACTCGTCTCGGCTTCCAATTAGGTTTTATGGGCCTAAGTTGCTATTTATTGCATTTAATAATTATTTTCCGTAATTATTTAATTAATTATTTATTTTACAGAAATCAGATTGGGATAGTTAGTAACTAGAATTTCATGCTAATTATAGTGGTGCTTCATGTTTATTTAATTGAGTACCAGATTGTGCAATTTGAGTGTGAGTGGTGATTGTGGGTCATTATTTCAAAAATGGACAACTTTGGTAATTGATTGGAAAATGGCTGCGTGAGATTGTGAGTTAGATTAAGAAAACTGTTGAAGTATGGTTGTGCCCATTGGACCATGATTTACCATCGAACTTGGAATCGATTTTGCCTGTGGGGCCGTAATTACCACTAAATCTAGATTATGCTTGTGGGGCTGTGATTACCATTAAATCTAGATTATGCCTATGGGGCCGTGATTACCACTAAATCTAGATTATGCCTGTGGAGCCATGATTATCACAAAATCTAGATTATGCATGTGGGGCCACGATTATCGCTAAATCTAGATTATGCCGTGTGGGGCCATGATTAACACTTAACCTAAATTATGCCTGTGGGGTCGTGATTACCACTTAATCTGGGTTGTGTCCATTGGGCCGTGATTCATCGCTGAAGATTTAGTAGGTCGTGCTCGTTGGACCATGATTAAGAGTCGAGAATGACTAATCGAAATGACCATGTGATGGTCTCGATGACATGTAATCGACTCAGTCAATTGATCGATGATTTGATTTAACTTGGTTGGATGATATGGGTAGTTAGTATTTATTAATTAAACTAACTTGCAGGAAGGAATTGATCAAGGCAAGTCCTTTGACTCGTGGTTGTGCTTAGGCAGCCCTTAGGGCGTATTTTCTTCCTAATCGTCTCACCCCCTTTTGTTGTGGGAAAACATTTTTAGGTCCCTAGGTAATGGTCGTGGAAGACCGAAAGTCCCGGAGTTTGGGAAGGTGGAGAAAGCAGAATCGATGAATGTATCCAACTAATTAGTCCTAGGACAGTTCCCTTTTTGTCAAGTCGATATTTTTGTAAATTGTCCGGCCTTGTATATAAACTCGCTTGTTTATAAAATGTTTGTTTTGGGTTTGAAAATTTGTGACCCTACTTTTCTATCCCATCCGATTGCTGTCTGGGGATTATTATTCGTTTCCGCATGCATATTAAAATAAATGGGTTGGCAATGCATCCTGAGATGTCACTATATAATTGACCAAGTAGGGATGGGCATGCAGCTCGGAGGATCGGGGCATGACAAACCCACAAGAACCCAAATCACCACAAGGAATGCCCAAAGTATAGTCGTAGTTGCAAAGCTTGAACATCGGCCTCATCGTGTTCGACGGAGGCCTACATTGATGAGTGACTGTGAAGTAATAGGAGTTGATTAATATGAAGATCCACTTACCCATTTCGCTTTGTTTTTAGATTGTGATCTAACAAACTTTGATAAAGTAGTACAAAAAGAAAATTGGAGGATAGAAATGGATGAAGAAATTGTAGCTACGAGAGGAATAACACTTGGGAGTTGACAAATTATCAATAGGACACAAGTCAAGTGGGTGTATAAGACAAAATTGAACAAGCATAGTGAAATTGACAGTTTGCTTGGTGGCAAAAGGCTACAAGCAAGAATCTGAGTGCACTACAAAGAAGTATTTGCACCTATAGCAAAATTTTGACACAATCAGATTGGTGATTGCATTAGTAGTACGTAATTCATGGCCTATCTTCCATTTGGAAGTGAAGTCAGCATTCTTGCATGGTGACCTCCAAGAAAAGGTATTTGTTGATCAACTTTCTGGTTCTATGAAGCTTGGTAGTGAACATAAAGTTTATAGATTAAAAAAGGCACTATATGAGTTAAAACAAGCTCCCGAGCTTGGTATAGTCGCATTGATGTCTATTTTTTAAAGGAATGATTTAGAAAATGTCTATATGAGCATATACTCTTTTTAAAAATTGGTGATGATGGAAAGTTGTTTCTTGTATGCTTATATGTGGATGATCTTATTTTTATTAGGAATGATGGTGCCATGTTTGACAAATTTAAGAAGTCTATGATGGATGAATTTGAAATGACTAATCTTGAATTGATGCATTATTTTCTGGGTATATAAGTGATTCAATCAGAATGGAATCTTTATGTCTCGGAAGAAGTATGTTCAAGAGACGTTGGGCAGGTTTCAAATGAATAATTGCAACCTTGTTGTTAGGGAAATCCCTTATGATGTTTTGAAGATGACAAAATAAATCAAAGGCTACTAACATGTTTGATGGTTGAGTAATAGACCATGCAGATGATAGAACATGTAAAGGATATTGTCAAAGTCTGAAGACTACCAGACTCGAGACTCAAAGTCTGAAAACCGCCGGACTCGAGACTCAAAGTCAAGGCGCGCACTCAAGACTCAAAGTCGAAGACCTGCTAGTCTTTAGTGTCAAAGTCTGTTCTACATCGAAGTCCGCTCACTCGACAAATTCCAGATCGAACGTGAAAGCGAACCGGAAGACGAGACTCTATCTTTGAAGCCGAACTAGGTACGAGACCTTAAAGCTAAATCTGTTCAGAAGCAGATATGTTCAGACCCAGATTGTAAAGTCTAGAGACTCAGATTGTAAAGTCTAGAGACTCAGATTGTAAAGTCTAGAGACTCATATTGTAAAGTCTACAGACTCAGACTTTACATCCATATTCAATGAATGGTAACTCAAGCCCAATCATACAACGGCTAGTGATCTGGTTTGGATTCCACATCAAGATTGATTTGATTGATTCAATCTAATTGATTGACGATTGGATCTTGAAGACAAGAACTTTCTACACGAAGAAGCTTTACTTATGGAAACCAAGATTTCGTTTGTATGGGCGATCGGAATCAATTTGGGATTTTACCTTTGTCACTCAACGGCTACCAAATCTTCTAGATACAGAGCTGTCCAATGGGTATATTGGAAGACGATTCTCGGATCTGTCCAACGGGTAGTTTGGAAGTGGAGGAGTATTTAAGGAGATCATGGACTGATGAGCAAGTAAGAGACGAGCGTAGAATTTATAATTCCAAAGTCTCGAGCGACTTTAGATCATATACTTGTCTCTTGAGAGCTTAAACGTTTGTAATCGTGAGAGAAATACCAAAAGAGTGACTTAGTGAGATAGTGTGATCTACTACTAAGTGTTTGCACTCGAAGTTGTAATCTCTTGTTGATTGCATAGTGGAATCCAGCCAAGAAGGCTGTTATCGTGGGAGAGTGGACGTAGGCTTGGATTAAGCCGAACCACTATAAATCTTGTGTTCTTATTCTCTTCCCTAACTCCTTTATTTTGTTCATACTAGCACTCTCACTTGTGACTACTCCAACTGAATTTGGATTGAAGCTCTTGAAGGATCCTGATGGAAGCAAGGTGGAAGGCACTCTCTACAAGCAAATTGTTGGAAGCCTAATGTATTTAACGGGGACAAGACCAAATACCATGCATGCCATGAGCCTTATAAGTAGGTAAATGGAGCATTAGATAGAGTTACATTGGCAAGCTACAAAAGGATTTTTGCTATTTGCAAGGAAGTAAAAATTGTTGGTAGTTTTATAAAAAGGGGAAAAAAGTTAGATTTGTTTGGATTTACAGATAGCAATTATGCTGGAGGTGTTGATGATAGAAGAAGTACTTCAAGGTATGTCTACTTGGTTTGGGGGTAGTTTCATGGTCTTTAGAGAAGCAATCAATTGTCACTTTATCAACAACTGAAGTAGAATTTGTAGCTACAACTTCATGTGTTTGTCAAGTCATATGGTTACATGGAATATTCTTGGAAAGCTTTAGTTCAAACAGCAAGAAGCAGTTGCAATCTATTGTGACAACGGCTCAGCCATCAAACTCTCCAAAACTCCGGTTCTACATGGGAGGAGCAAGCATAGAGATGTGAAGTATCACTTCTTGAGGGATCTTACAAATGATGAAGTAATTGAGCTAGTTTTCTGCAGAAGTGAAGATCAAGTGACCAATATATTCACCAAGCCTCTAAAGTTGCCCACGTTTCAAAAGCTGAGAAAGTTCATTGGTGTCTGCTTGTTGGATATTCCAAAAGGTCCCTTAAGCTGAATGTTTGCAACATCAGTTTAAGGGAGGGAATGTTTAATAAGTCAATTTTCTCTTTAATTTGTTTTTCACGTGTTAGTAGTCTGTTGAGCAGTACTCTAATCTATGGGGTCATTGCTGCACATGTGAAGTTAGTGGGCTGTGGATAGTTACTTGTTGGTGCAAAGCCTATATAAAGGCCATGGTGTCAGTCTTTATAAACATTTATGCAGACAGCTCTTCTTTCTTTGTGTGTTTCTCCTTCTTATGTTTCTACAACTTCAGTTGTGCTCGCACGAATGGTCTGAATCTCACAATCACAAGTGATGGCTCCCTCTGAACCATCGACATTGACGTTGATCTTTTAGCGAGCCCCCGTCGGGCGGTTTCCAGATCTGAGGTAAGTTCCGGCCTCGAGTCCTTTTGTTTCCCCCAATTTGTTCACTCCATCTTACCATGTTCTCTTGCAGAGCCGTGGCGTTTGTGAAGAGGAGCTTCGGATCTAGTTTTTTCTCTTATGAAAGATGATGCGGTTCCTCGATTTCCAGATATACCACAAAAATTCCTGGCCACAGTTCAAAAGAGGGATGAATGCAGGATTTTCCTTTAATTTGCTCGGCCATTTTCAATTCTGGATAACCCAATTCCCAGATAGACCGTCTGGTGTCGTGGTGCTTGGTTTCCAGCATCGATTGAAGTGGGTTTTCGCTTGCAATTTTGTTTCGAAGCGTTTTTTGCTTGCTTTCTGGGTCATTGGCAAATAGTGACCTGTTTCTGTGCCTTGGCTTCTTTTGTTCCTGAATTAGAATGAATCTGCTGTTGATTCCTAAGCTCAATAATGATAATCCTGCGTTTGTTGTACTCTTTCTAAGCTTGTTTGAGTCATTTCTAAGATGTTAATGAGTTGCGTGGTTTGGGTTTTTGCATGACAAGATTGGGTACATGTATAGTGTCAAATTATGTCTCGAGTTTAAATTGGATGGGGAAATTCGCTCAACTCGTGAATGAATTAGAGTTTAAATTGGATGGGGAAATTCGCTCGACTCGTGAAGGAATTAAAGTAAAAGAAAAAAACGGCTACGAAGGAAGAAGCGTGGGATGCTGCTTCGTAGAACCAAAGAGGAAAGGTGGGGCCCATGGTCAAACTTTTGACCTTGGGCACACCCACGTATAAAACAGTTTTTTTCTTTTGCAGGTCTTCTTTAGTCCAGTGAGAAGCCGCTGAGTTCCATGCACGTGAAGTGGGCCGAATTTCTTTTATTCACGGTGGGGCCCAAAGTTTGACACACACGTATAAAAGGAAAACAAAACCCTACGTGTGGAGTAGCTGCTCAACGTCCGCGGAAGTCCTACGTACGTGAAGACATCCACGCCGCAAGATCTTGAAGCCTTGCGAAGTCGTACGTAGAGCGTTTCATCGCATGGTAATTTTGTGCCGTGAGTTTATACCTTGGAGTTGTTATTTATAAACACTTAGGGTTTGGGGTTAAATCTAGGTGTGGAAAACACTTGATCGATTGAGCGATTGTAAACTCTGATTATCTGATTTTAGTGGATTATTTGCTACTGACTCTTCCCGTGGACGTAGGTTCCAATACTCAGACCGAACAACGTAGATTTTTGGTGTCCTGATTTTCTCGTTTATTTCTCTGGTGATTTCACGTTGACGTAAATTGCAAGATCATGTCGTTTTCGCGTATTATATCCCAACAATAGGTATCCGAGCTTGGGGTTGGATTTCTTGATTATGATTTGGGGCTTTTGCTTATCTCATTATTATTTGGAAATTCTGTTATTACAATTATGTCTGAAAGGAAATCTGAAATTGAGAAGTTTGATGGGAGAAATAACTTTGTGTTATGGAGCATCAAGATGCGGGCTTTATTGACAACACGGGGTTTGGCCAAGGCACTAGATGGTGAAGATGAGTTGCCGATTATAATGAAAGCTTTAGAGAGGGTAGAGCTTATGGAAAAAGCAAAGAGCATAATCCTGTTAAATTTGTCGGATGATGTCTTATTAGAGGTTATTAAGGAGAAGGATGCTGCAGCATTATGGACAAAACTTCAAACACTCTATGTAAAGAAAGGTTTGAACAATCACTTGTATATGCTGAAATAGATGTTTTAATTTAGATATACTTAAGGTACGTCTATCAGAACCCACCTAGATGAATTTAATAAACTCATGTTGGATCTGAAGAATGTCGGTAAGATACTTGATGATGAAGAGCAGGGCATGATGTTGTTAGCCTCTTTACCAGAGTCATAGGAGCACTTTACTGATTCGCTATTGCAGGGGCGTACTACTGTTACCTCATAAGAGGTAAAGTCCGCCTTATTCTCTAAGGAGTGGCGAGAGAAAGTTGCGAGATGACGATCGCAAAAAAGAGTAGCGCAAGCACCGACGATTCGGGGTAGAGAACAACATTGAGAGCCTAGTAGTAGCAGAGGTAAAAGTAGATTAAAATTACGCAATAAAAAGTCCAAGGGACATGTGAAGTGCTTTGAGTGTCACGAGGAGGGGCACTTCAGGAGAGATTGTCCAAAGCGTCAAAATCGGAGAAATAAAGTTGATAAACAGACTGCCACAAGCAGTGTGACAAACGTTGCTGAGGGGAGCAATAGGGATGCAGAAGCTGTTTTGTGTGTGACTGCTACTTTGTCAGGAAACAAATGGGTGCTAGATTCAGGGTGTTTTTATCATATGACGCCTCATAAGAACTGGTTTACTACTTACCAAGCTGCAGATGGTGGTAGGGTTCTTTTGGGGAATAATGCAGTCTGTAAAGCTGTGGGGATAGGGATAATTCGGATCCGGATGCACGATGGGGTGGTTTGCACATTGACAGATATGAGGCATGTACCGGAACTCAAGAAGAACCTTTTTCTCTGGGGACACTCGATGACATCGAGTGCAGGTACACCGCTGAAGGTGGAGTAATGAAGATCTCCCGAGGTGTGTCGCGACCTAAATTTTCGGGTGCACCACCTAAAACTAGGTTAATGGACTACTAAGTTTTTAAATTTAGCTCGGGCTCTCCCAAGCCCATACCAAATCGTGACTTAAGTCTAAATTTTTAAATATGCAAGAGGTTATTAACTAGGAGTCGCCACTAATCGGTTTATGGTAGGTCGATTAGACACCTAAGTAAAATAACGGGAAAGTTATTTTACTCTTACGAACCAGAGACTAAGGGTACGGGGACTTGGTTACACTAGAATTTTCTAATGCCCTTTCGGTACCATTTCTTTTAATTTTTAAAATATTTTTGCAAGTAGCTTGGATTTATTTTAAGCTAAATCACTATCATGCAAATGTGGTGATCACACGGGTGCTCATCCATTATTAAAACATTCAAATAAATAAATTGCATCACACAAAACAAGCAATCATTTTTTGGGTTTTCTTAATTTTATAAAAATGCATTTTAAAACTAAATGACTTAATCTTATTAATGTGCAAATTCTAATTAAATGGGCCTATTATGCAAACTAGTTATTATGCACCTTATGACCTAACTTTACTAACAAGTTCTAATTAAATTATCATATTATGCGAACTAATTAACATGCACCTAGATTTTTGTATTTTTGTATTTTTTTTATTGAAGTTTAGAATTTATGAAAACCCTACTTAATATATTTAAACTCTATCTTATCTTAGAAATATTTTTGAAAAATGATATAATTAAAATGTGCGAGCATTATCTAAAAATTAACTTAGGTCCAATCCTAACTTATTCTAAAAATGCAACCCTAAAAATGTAATCCTAGGAAATTCTAATTTACTAAACCTACATGCCCGATTTACTAAACCTATATGCTCATGCAGAATTTTGATTTTTTGATTTTTTTTGATTTTTAGTTTTTTTAAAAAAGATAAGTAATTATTAAATAAATATTAAATCTAAGCTATCAACAAAATAAATGATTAAAATAATCGAAAAAAATAATCTGTTGTCTTACGAGGTCAAATTAACGATTATCTTAACCTAATTATCACGACAAAGAGATCAAAATAATTAAAAATCTGATCCGAAGTCTTACGGATCAAATTAATAATTATGATGATTTAACAATTAAAATTCTACCAAAAACCCAAAAATTAATATAATTAAAAAATAATAATCGATGTCTCTCGGATTAAATTAATAATTACAATAATTCCGGACGAAATCCCTATGGATAATGTCTAAACAATACAAATAATTAACATTAATATACCATGTTCTAACTTAAATAATAATAACAAAACTTAAAATATAAACAAATAAATGAATAAAAAATAAATAAACCATCTAAGGCTCAAGAGAGGACGGTGGCGTCGACGGGAAGCGGATCGCAAGCGGAGGCGGTGCGGTGGCGCGGCAAGGTCGGGAGCGGCGGGCTTTGGAGCTCGCGAGGGCGAGGGCGGGTAGCAACAGGTCGCGGCGGCGTCGGGCTCCGAGCGGCGGTGCTACAAAAGCAACGAGGCGGCGTCGGATTTGGGTGCTCGCGGCGTCGGTGTTCAGGCGAGGTTCGCGCGCGCGTGACAATGGGCTCGGGCGGAGGGAGA
Organism: Eucalyptus grandis; assembly: GCF_016545825.1. Lineage (NCBI taxonomy): Eukaryota > Viridiplantae > Streptophyta > Magnoliopsida > Myrtales > Myrtaceae > Eucalyptus > Eucalyptus grandis. The sequence goes on along the minus strand of NC_052621.1, from coordinate 3,130,858 downwards.
CGAGCGGCGATGGGCGGTGCAAAGATGGTGGTGCGGCGAGGTCGAGTGGCGGGCTTTGGAGCTTCGGCCGCGCTAGGCAGCAACAAGTCGCGATGGCCGGCGGGGTTCTCGGGCTGCTACAACGTCGCGAGGGGTCGTTGGGTGGTGTGCGCTAGTTGCTGCGCGGCGAGGCTTGCGGGTGCTAGTGCGCAGAGGTTGCTGGGTCGTCGCAGGTCACCGATGAGGGACGTCCAAGCGAGCTCGCGGGTGCAGAGGCGCGGCGGCGTCGATTGCTGCAGAGGGCGGCGTCGATTGTTGCAGAGGCAGAGAGGACGGGCAAAATGTAAAGTAGGTGCGAGGCGAGGGGAGTGCGTTCTTTGGAGTAGTGAACGGAGACCGGCAAGTGCTAGGCTAAGGCGAGCGTCGGAGGTGGTCTGGGCGGTGGCGAGCGGTGACAGCAAGAGGACGCGGAGGTGATGCTGCTGCGGGTTGCGTCGGACGGAAGCGCAGCGGCACAGGGACCAGCAAAGGTGATCAGCAGTAATGCCGGTAGCCCTTCGAGGAAGATGAACAGCAACCTTTCTTCTTTTTTTCTTTTCTTCTTTTTACCCTTCTCTCGCGTCACTACCTCTCTCTGTCTCATGTACTTTCTGCCCCTTTCAGCCAAAAGTAATTTTTTTTTTTTTTTTTTTTTGACTTTGAAAAGACCAAAGGAAGTAATAAAAAGAAAGGAAACTCTCTCCACAGCTTTCCTTTGCACGAACTTTCTCTCGCACTTCTTTTTTGTTCTGAATTTTTGAATTCGCTCCCTTGAACCTAGTGTAGGTCAACTCCTTTTTATAGTGGTTCCAATCGGCCGCTTTCTTTGGCAAATTTAAACTTTCATCTTCTGTTGCATTAAATCATGGATGCAAATCGGAGCATGATTTCGCAATCAGCTCGATTTTGCATTGATTCCTTCCATTTTATCAAAATCCCTTCCCTTTGTTCACCTGATTTTTCAATTCTTTCTACATTTATCAAAATCTGAATACTCATCGAATTTCAAACTTCCATGCATAATCAATCAAATCAATTTTCCCCTTTTTTTACTTTTTTCTTTTCAAAATGCCATTTTATTTTTCCAAAATTAGGTGTCAACAAGGTGCCATGACAGTGATGAATTGGAAGAAAGTGAATACTCTCTATCATCTACTGGGAGAGACCGTGACCGGAACCGCTAAGTTTCATCAGGTGAGTCAGATTCTAACTTGACTCAATTATGGCATATGCGTTTAGGGCACATGAGTGAGGCAGGTATGACGATGCTGAGTGAAAGGGGTTGTTGAGTGGTTAGAAAATAGGAAAGCTGGACTTATGTGAGCACCACATCTATGGGAAGCAGCATCGAGTTAAGTTTACTACAGCTATTCATTCGACCAAACGACCAGTTGAATATATTCATTCAGACGTTTGGGGCATGTCTTCGGTTCCTTCGAGAGGAGGTGCTCGATATATACTGACATTTATCGACGATTATTCGAGAAAGGTATGGGTATACTTTTTGAAGCACAAATATGATGTGTTTAATCGGTTCAAGAAATTTAAGGCATTGATTGAGAAGCAATCAAATAAGCAAATCAAGTGCTTGAGAACCGATAATGGCATGGAGTTCTGTGGTAAAGATTTTACTGAGTTCGGCGAGAAAGAAGGTATTGTGAGACACCGCATAGTACCTAGGATACCACAGCAGAATGGCGTGGCAAAACGGAAGAACATAATTTTGCTTGAGTGAGCTAGATGCATGCTTTCGCATGCAGGACTTGGCAAGGAATTTTGGGCCGAAGCGGTGAACATGGCATGTTACTGGTAAATCGATCTCCATCGTCTACTATCGAGTAGAAGACTCCTGAGGAAATATGGTTGTAGAAACTTATTGATTATTTCGGGTTACGCATATTCGGATGTTCTGCGTATGCTCATGTGAGTGATGGTAAGCTTGAGCTGAGGGCAAATAAGTGCATATTTCTGGGTTATGCACATGGGGTGAAAGGCTACCATTTGTGGTGCACCGATCCCGAGATCACTCGGTTTTCTAATCAGCGAGAGATGTAATCTTTGACGAAAGCGCAATGCTTCAACAGAGGAGTTCTGAGACACAACCAGTAGAGAAGACAGATCATGGTGTCATAAGTGAGGTGGAGCTTCAGGTGGAGACTCTGGAGACCTCAAAGGTAACAGAGGTTGAGACTGCAAATGAAGCCGTAGTTCCTAAAGTCGGTGATAGTGAACAATCAGCAAAGCCGCGGCAGACTGTAGGTGATGAGGTGGAGATAGATGAGCCTTCGTCTTACTCTGAGGCGATGGCTAATTCGGAGTCGTCGCAGTGGTTAGGGGTTATGAGTGAAGAGATGGAATCACTCTATCGAAATCAGACATGGAGCTGGTCAAAGTACCGTAGAGCCAAAAGATTGTCGAAAGTAAATAGGTCTTCAAACAGAAAGAGAGCATTCCCGGTGTTGAAGCGGCGAGGTATAAGGCAAGACTTATGGTGAAGGGATATACACAGTGTGAGGGCATTGACTACAATGAGGTGTTCTCTCCTGTGGTAAGACATACTTCTATTCATATTTTATTTGCCTTAGTTGCTTCGCAGGATCTTGAGTTAGAGCAACTAGATGTAAAAACTGTGTTTCTTCACGGTGAGTTGGAGGAGCAGATTTACATGAGGCAACCAGAGGGATTTGCTATTCTGGGTAAGGAAGGTCATGTTTGCTTGTTAAAGAAATCTTTGTATGGGCTGAAACAGTCTCTGGCAAAGTGGTATAAACGTTTTAATGCTTTCATGACTAGTCAAGACTATTCAAAAAGTCAGGTGGATAGTTGTGTCTACTATATGAGATTGGATAATGGTTCTTTGATTTATTTACTCATATATGTTGATGATATGCTGATAGCAGCTAAGAATATGTCTGATATTGATGTGCTGAAGAGGCAGTTAAATACTGAATTTGAGATGAAAGATTTAGGTGCAGCAAAGAAAATTTTGGGTATGGAGATTTTGAGTGACAGGGCTACAGGAGTTTTACGTCTATCTTAGAAGAAATATATTAAGAAGATCGTAGCACGTTTTAATATGCAGTCGGCAAAATCAGTAAATACACTTTTATCGAAACACTTTAAACTTTCAGATAAATTATCACCGCAGACTGAGGAGGAGGAGGAGCATATGTCCCGTGTTCCTTATTCTAGTGCCGTGGGTAGTATTATGTATGTTATGGTGTGCACTAGACATAATATTTCACAAGCTGTGAGCGTGGTTAGTCTCTATATGAAGCATCCTAGTAAAGCTCATGATGATCCTGTGAAGTGGATCCTCAGATATTTGAAGGGGACAATAGACGTGGGTATAGTATATCGAAGGGACAGTAATGGTAGTGAGACCACTAGCTTTGTGGATTTGGATCATGCCGGTGACTTGGATGATCGCAGATCTTTAATAGGTTACGTGTTTACGCAAGTAGGTGGTGCAATTAGTTGGAAATCGTCCTTACAGGATCACATTGCCTTATTTTTTTATTGAGGCAGAGTACATGGCATATGGTTACAAAGTTTGCTCTCGGACTTTGGGTTAGAACAAAAAAGTGTGGATATACACTATGGTAACCAATGTGCAATATATTTGGCGTATAATCCAGTTTATCACAAGCGAACGAAACATATCAACATCAAGCACGACTTCATTCGAGATGTCTTAGCTAAGGGTATTGTTATTGTTAAAAAGATTGCTACAGCAGATAACCCAGCAGACATGATGACTAAATCTGTTCTTTTGACGAAGCTCAAGCTCTACTTGAGCTCTATTGGCGTCTGTGGAGAGTGAGCGCCCGTCGGGGCATTGGGAGAGCAGCATGGATGATGAGCACTATAACTTGGCTTCGAATATCGAGCCAAGGTGGAGAATTGTTAAATTATGTCTCGAGTTTAAATTGGATGGGGAAATTCGTTGGACTCGTGAAGGAATTAAAGTAAAAGAGAAAGAAAAGGCTACAAAGGAAGAAGCGTGGGACGCTGCTTCATAGAACCAAAGAGGAAAGGTGGGGCCTAAGGTCAAACTTTTGACCTTGGTGTTTTGACCTTGGGCACACCCACGTATAAAACAATTTTTTTCTTTTGCAGGTCTTCTTTAGTCGTGAGAAGCCGCCGAGTTCCATGCACGTGAAGTGGGCCGAATTTCTTTTATTCACGGTGGGGCCCAAAGTTTGACACACACGTATAAAAGGAAAACAAAACCCTACGTGTGGAGTAGCTGCTCAACGTCCGCGGAAGTCCTACGTACGTGAAGACGTCCACGCTGCAAGATCTTGAAGCCTTGCGAAGTCGTACGTAGAGCGTTTCATCGCACGGTAATTTTGTGCCGTGAGTTTATACCTTGGAGTTGTTATTTATAAACATTTAGGATTTGGGGTTAAATCTAGGTGTGGGAAACACTTGATCGATTGAGCGATTGTAAACTCTAATTATCTGATTTTAGTATGGCTCTTCCCATGGACATAGGTACCGATACTCGGACCGAACCACGTAAATTTCCGGTGTCCTAATTTTCTTGTTTATTTCTCTGATGATTTCGCATTGACATAAATTGCAATATCCTGTCGTTTCCACGTATAATATCCCAACACATAGGGTGGAATCGCCTGGCGTAGATGCTTGAATGAGTTGATGTGTTTATTTGGGGTTGGATTCTTCATGCGCGGTTTTGCCAAAACTTGCATCTACATTGAACTTGTAAAGGTGCGCGTTTATGTGTTTGTGTGCTTGTGCATGTAGAGCGGTTTGGAGCCTCTGTACCCTCTAAATAGCTGAATGCTACTATATCACATAGGGCAGCAAAATGGAGAACGATCCGTTTGTTTAGAGTGTACTATTCCTTTTAGTTTTTTTTTTTTTTTTATAATGTTTAATGATTTTGATATCTCAATTCACACTTCTCCCAAGAAAATAGACGAAGCACACAACTCTGGTCTTTATTCTCAATGCTATTAGCATTATTGAAGGCAACAACATTCCCTTGTGACATATGCTAGTAATTTCCAAAAGCACGAAGATCCGCATGATATGTGGCTATCCATTTTCTTATAATCTCAACCTCGGTTTTCCGCTGATTGACCAACCATTTAGGATCTTTTTTTGTAGCTGGCATTATGTCCAAACAATGAGAACCTGCAAGCAAGAAATTATTTTCACGGCATTAATTTCAGTATCAGAATCCGCTTCCATAAATCTAAAGATGGAAAGATAATCCATTCCATTTGACTTTGGTTCGACACAAAGTGGAGTCAACACATACCTTTAGCTGTGTAGACCGCAACGACAGAATTTGAAATACTCTTCAAAATCCTACAATTGATAATATGGAAGAACTATTTTGAAATCTTATCCAAATCAGTAATGTTTTCATGAAAATCTATAGGTTTTGATGCTATACGTACCCTCCATAGCTAAAAGGATCTTGAAGCCCATTGGAGAAAATAATATTACTAGCGAACCTGTGCAAAACAAGTTCTATGTCCTGCAATTTTCCAAAGTCAGTGAAGAAATGAAAGGGTGACATATGTTGTTTGGTGTGTGTAAGAAAATTAAAAGAGTATCATATATATGTGATTTTATTTTGTGACCGTACTTGACCACCGTAATAAGTAGAGACCCAGTGTTGCCGAGGTGCGATGATGAAGTCTCTCTTGCAGCGAGTCACAAATTTATCTAGGCCAGAGGGAGCTGGTTGAAACATAGTATTGTTGGTGATGCTCCAAAGGGCTGCAATCTCGGTACATGTCTGCAAACTCAAACAACCTCCATTTGCTTAGTTAAATACATAATTCGAGTCAATTTCAACTGGTAGTAGTAAGCTACCAGTTCAAATTGATATCCGATTATAGTGTGTACCTGCCAATGCCAACCCAAGTCAATTTGATATGGAGGTGTAGGAGGTGGGTTGATGTAACAGGTCGAATTTCGGTCGGAAGCCGCTAGGCCTGCGAAAATCTTCCTGAGAGTGTCATTTCTGGGAGAAGCTCCATTAATGGCATTGCATATCACTTCCACTGGACGTCTGAATGGATCATTGTACTGGGCAGACACTGCATAGACTGATTTTAAGTACTCCTTGAGCTGTGAAGAACTTTCCAGTGGTCTAACAAAAGATAAAATATAGGCAAAATTAGATGTATATTCGCGTCTAAAGCATATCCATCAATATTTTAAAAAAAAAATTAATAACAGAACTTAAAACCATTGTATCATGTTAGAATTATTCCCTTTGTCTAGAGAAAGTTCGTGCTATTATGGAATAAATTGTTAATGTGAAAAAGGCTTTCCACACGCGGACTTATCCGCCCTAAATTTGATGGTAAGGGAGGGAGTTGCTACCTGAAATTTCCCAAGTCAAGAATGGGTAGACCGATTGTGCAAAGGTTCACTTCACTGTCAATGTATGCTATAACTTTCCAATTAGATATGTCTAACAACTTCTCATCTTCTAAAATTACTTATCCTACGGAACATTCTGAGAAATCTCTAAAATACAATATGATGTATGATCGCAATTCCATCATCCATGCACCTGCAAGTTTTGAAAGTTTTGCTCAATTTTGCGAGACCATGAGGCTCAGAAGCGACTCTATCAATTTCCTCCCAGGATCTTCTAATGGTTTGGTGGCAAGAAAAACTAGCTTCCTGAAAAATTAACCAAACAATTATTCAAGTTATCGATTTGATTAACGAAAATGCATGCTAAAGGAAAAGGTATAATTCCAGCAATTAAGATTACCAAAAATCTTTTGCAACTCCTGAATAGAATGTATCCTGAGGCATGATGTCGGGAAAGGCGAGAATTGGAGCAGATGATGCCAATGCTCCGAGCGCCACATGAGGGTACTTCAATCGAAGCCATGCAGCTAACACTGAAAATCAAACGTATGAAGATTGAAATACCTACTTATAAGCAATATGTAGAATATATGGTGTTGGTCTCTTCCTTGTAAACCTGACGGTAGGCGCACTTTCTTCAATGCCGTTCAGGGCAAGCTATATCAAACTTCATATGGATTGTCGTTGTCAATATGACTAGCGCTCCTTAGGAAAAGTTCTATCCATGATATGTTCAAGAACAAGGACTTTTGGCAGATTATGTGTGTTTATTACATCTTACTATAATCAATGGGAATCGTACATTAGAATACGCAGTGGGCTATTTTCTTCAATTCAATTTAAAGCAGTAGTCATACTGCTGACAAGTGAAAATAGATTCACTTACTTCCCCCGTATGATCCTCCACTGACAATTATCGGAGAATGTTTGGCATTCAATTTCTGTTTCAAATATAAAAGGATTTCCGCGTAATCGGCAAGTGCTTGCGCCGAGCTGAAATATCCGCGAGTATTAGCGTCTTTTAGTGCTTTATCGAGTGTCCAACCATATGGAATTGATTCACCATAAAAACGATGCTGCAAGATTTTAAATTTATGTTTGTAAGTTGCGTGAATGTGTACATATGCACGGCAAACATAAGGGAAAAAAGAAGGTACTATTAGGCAAATTTAATAGGGCATTTAATTACCTCTATATATACCAAAAGCGCTTTAAACTCAGCCGCGTTATCCGTCATGAACCCAACATTGGTCGTGGCGCTGTCAATGGGTAGTTCATCACCGAGAAAAGCGAAGATCGGGGCACTTGCATTTGCGCCACCCCAGTATTTGGAATTGATAATATATCTTTGTTTGAAAGTAGTGTAACTTTCCGGCCTGTAATTAAAATGATCGAGGGTTTGGTTGTAAAAGAAAGTCTGGAAGTCTTTTGACGAGATGGAAGTTTGAACCGCCCATGTAGGATCTTGAATAAACGTTGGGTGGAATACGCTCAGCTTCGGAATATAGTAACCATCTAAGTTCTTCTTGGTAGCAGCACAAGCTGAGAAAAGCATTAGAATGATCAAAATGCTATAAAGTGACGAAGACATGTTAGGTGTGTGGTTATTGCTTAGGCTAAAGCAGGCACGCAGAGAGGAGGATCCTCGAGATGTTTTTTGGCTTCAACCAGTTCACATTTATACAGAGAAGCCCACGATCCCATTTTGTACTTACTATTTTCTATGCCAAATCACATTAAAACTATCAAATCATATCTTGGATTTGAGCATGTGTACAAGACCTGATTCGATTGGAGGATGTGAATAGGTTTGTTAAACCAAGTATATTGGGGAAAAAATGAATCTGAATAGTTCACTACCTTATTTGGATTAAATTTTCTTTTCTTGAAGGCCACACTAATTCACGTCACGATTTCTTTCCCGTCAGGGAAAGTGTCCTAGTTTGCCGAACATTTACTACCTTATTTGTATTATATTTTCTTTTCTTGCAGGCCATAGTAATTCGCGTGACGATTTCTTTCCTGTTGGAGAAAACTATCCTAGGTTGCCGCACCAAAGAATTAACTTCTCGGCTGGACGGTGCATATCTTTCTTTATCTGTGAGTCCAGTCAACAAGAGTTAAATTTGAAACGAAGAAAAATAAAGATAACTTTTTTTTTTTGTAAGATATAGAGAATTTAGCCTTTTGTTCTTATCTACTATTGAAATGGCCTTCTTGAATCAATTCATCATCGATATTTTTTGTAATAGCACTTCAACATATTATTGTTTCAAAGCAAGAAGATTGGCATATATTCAATTATCCGTACTTCGATATTTCGCTACAAGACCGACCGGTCTGAATCTGTTGGTGGCTTTGGTTATAAATCCAAGCAAGAAGAAAGTACAAAACACATAATTAGTGAAGAGAGTTTTTTTTTTTTTTTTTTTTTTGAGTTTGAAGCCGTGAAGAAACCTGATCAAAGTAGAGAATTCAAATCTAAATAGGGCTTATGGTTTGATGCCCAAACAATCAAAAATTACAAAATTACTTTCTACTTTGGAGTTAGATTCTAATTTGAGTAGATTCCCTTCCATTGATTTCATTTGAGTGATTTGCGAGTATGTGAGATGAGCCACAAAGTAACAAATAAAGTGGCCTAGTTATGTATCTTCCTTTGTATAGATAGTGGCAATACTATCTAAATTATTCTTCAGGACCCTAAGATTGAAAAAGAGATCAAATTGTTAAGCATGATTAAGTAATGTGGAATTTTACTCTTTGGATGGATTGTACGGTGAGAAGCATTTGAGGTTTTATACCCTCCATTACTATAAGGATCTCGATGTCCATTTGAGAAAATAATGCTTGCCAAACCTACAATGAATTAGCTCTATACCTACGACCAAAAAAATAAAAATAAAAATAAAAAGTTAGAGAATGACAGATGGTATGGTTTACTTCGAATTCTATGCAAAAAAACTAGTTTAATCTACTGATAGCAATAAGAGCCAAATATATATTTTTCAAGTCACTGAAAATCATACATGCCATCGAAGTAGGTTGTGACCTAATGTAGGCGAGACGTCACCGCCATATTGGTAGTCGCGTTCATTAGTGAATTTGCTAGAGATGAAAGGCATCGGTTAGAACATAGGATTGTTTGTGTTGCCCATAGGGAATACTTTTTATCGCAGCTCTACAAGCAAATCCCCCTTCTAGATCAATGGAAGTGTAAGTTTTCTTAGACGCTACCAAATTTTTCAAGAAAGTTTTCAAGAAGGGGATAGTGCAATTTTGTTGACACCTAAATTTTGGCTTCACATTTAGTCATTTATTGCATAAAAAAATTAGGGATCCAAACCGATCTCTAAAAATATAAATGTCAATTTTTACTTTGCATGTTTAGTTCTTGTAAAGCATGTCCACATCCGATAAATTTCATATGAACTAATGTTATTATGCTTGACCTCAAGAAGCCATGAGCATGCTCCGAGTTGGCACACAGATTAACAAATCCTCAGAACTTGCTCAATTATCAATTGTGCACATGAGAATTTGAAACTTGGGGTCACAATTTCCGCAAAGATGAGGGAAGCCAATCAATTAGAGAAATCTTCTCTTCAGTAAATCTTCCCTCTAGTAAATTTTGGCCAGATAAGTGGAGGAACTCGTGGGATCTTTTTCCAAGAATACCGGAATGCACAAGAGGAAACAAATATGTTGACTGCGAAATCACGGGCAATTTTGTCACACCGTAAGTTGAGGGAAATGAATTAGAAAATTCTCCACGGCTTTGGCCAAGATATCCTGCGTCCAAAAGCTCAACCCCACCAGGTCTCACGAATCATCTTTCGCATAATAAGAGGAGTCAATTACCTTTTAAAATAAGACTCTAGGACTTATCCTTGTTTTTGTTAAATTATTTATGATAACAAAAAAAATGAAAAGAAATAGTATAGCGCATGTTAATTTGTTAGAATTTCATGCAAAATCAGGCGTAACATGCGTGCATTCCGTCAGCATTTTTTTTAATTACAAATGTAGTAACTTGCCCCTATTCATGGTTTTGATTATCGGATGTCACCTCATTGCTTGCATAGCTGCGTGGTTATATCTTAAATATTAGTGGTATAGTATAAAAAGTGGCAAAAATTACATTCAAAATATTTTTAAAATAAAGAGAAAAAGTACCAAGTCTCCATACCCATGAATTTTTGGTTCGTGAAAGTATAATGTACTCCCACATTTTACTTGGGTGTCTAATCCACCTAAAATCGATTAGTGGCAGCTCCTATAGCTAAGATAATTTGAGCACCAAGTTGCGATTGATTGGACTTGGGAGAGTCTGTGCTAAGCACTGCTCTTGGTAATCCATTAGCTTCCTCCGGGAAGGTCGCAACAAAATTTACAACAAAATTTTCCAACATAAGTACAACACAATCGGCAAAACTTGATATGAGTGAACAGTGGTAAAAGTTATGAAAATACACATGACTGCCACTTTTTTTTTAAATTGAGACATCTAAATGTCAAGTCCAGCGACCCTAACCGAAAATCTTATGTGGCAATTTTTTATTAACATAACTCACCTATGTGGCTCATCTGAGTGCTAAGTCATCAAAGAAGAGCCCGAATGACATTGATTTGTCTCCTTTTTGAATTTTAGTATTAATATTAATAAAATTAAATCTTTTTGTTAAAAAAAAAAGGATGAAGATTGTAGAAGGGGAGGACTCAGCCCTTGCTATCGCCTCCTCGTTATCACTAGGCCCTGGCCAAATGTTGGCGACCTTGGTCGATTGGTGGCAAGGGCTTAGCCCAGCCAACGATGGGCCTTGGCCCGACTGCCCATGCTGGTGAACCTCGCCCCAAATCTGAGTGATGGCTTGTAAGCCATTGTTGATGATTGGCCAAAATTGCGGACCTTCGTCAAGGCTTGGTGACATCGGCTAACTCTTCCCCGTCGTCGTTGGCCAGTCTCGGCGAAGGTGGGGATCAACAGTGAGGGCGAAGCCTTCAACTTCTAAAATCTTCATCTTCTTCCTTTTTTTTTAAAATTGTGTCACGTCTCGATCCTCGGGTGCGCGCCCATCCCGGCTTGGTCGATTAAATAGTAATGTCCCAGGACGCATCGCCGACCCTTTTATTTTAATAAGCATGCGGAAGCATATAAATAATTCCTAGACAATAAAAAAATGAGATAGGAAGGTAGGACCAAATTTCGAACCTTTAAAAACAACTGCACTTATATACAAACAACCAAAGTTGTATATATATCACAATACAAACATAAACTTCAGGTCATACAAAAACCAGTTCAGGAAACATAGTTTGCAGACAAGAGTGGGGTTTTAATCCTCCTTTGGATCCTCCTTCGGGTCTTCCTCCTCCTTAACGATCTCTCCTTCTTCCATGCTTTAGCTGGAGCCCACTGCTGAGCACTCCGAAGAGTCAGGATCATCACCAAGCTTGGGATCCTTCGCATTCACCTCCGATACACCCTTAGGATCTGATGTCCCTTTTCCTGAACGCAACCTCCAAAATGTATAGATGTACATCAGATTCCGACATAGGACCTACTCTTTGTCCATCATTGTAACGGTGATATCATGACCGGTATTTATGAGAATGATCCGTTTGTTTAGAGTGTACTATTCCTTTTTTTTATAGTTTTTTTTATAATGTTTAATGATTTTGATATCTCAGTTCACCCTTCTCCCAAGAAAACAGACGAAGCACACAACTCTGGTCTTTATTCTCAATGCTATTAGCATTATTGAAAGGCAACGACATTCCCTTGTGACATATGTTAGTATTTTCCAAAAGCACGAAGATCCGCATGATATGTGGCTATCCATTTTCTTATAATCTCAACCTCGGTTTTCCGCTGATTGACCAACCATTTAGGATCTTTTTTTGTAGCTGGCATTATGTCCAAACAATGAGAACCTGCAAGCAAGAAATTATCTTCACAGCATTAATTTCAGTATCAGAATCCGCTTCCATAAATCTAAAGATGGAAAGATAATCCATTCCATTTGACTTTGGTTCGACACAAAGTGGAGTCAACACATACCTTTAGCTGTGTAGACCGCGACGACAGAATTTGAAATACTCTTCAAAATCCTACAATTGATGATATGGAAGAACTATTTTGAAATCTTATCCAATTCAGTAATATTTTCATGAAAATCTAGAGGTTTTGATGCTATACGTACCCTCCATAGCTAAAAGGATCTTGAAGCCCATTGGAGAAAATAATATTACTAGCGAACCTGTGCAAAACAAGTTTTATGTCCTGCAATTTTCCACAGTCAGTGAAGAAATGAAAGGGTGACATATGTTGTTTGGTGTGTGTAAGAAAATTAAAAGAGTATCATATATATGTGATTTTATTTTTATGACTGTACTTGACCACCGTAATAAGTAGAGATCCAGTGTTGCCGAGGTGCGATGCTGAAGTCTCTTTTGCAGCCAGTCACAAATTTATCTAGGCCAGAGGGAGCTGGTTGAAACATAGTATTGTTGGTGATGCTCCAAAGGGCTGCAATCTCGGTACATGTCTGCAAACTCAAACAACCTCCATTTGCTTAGTTCAATACATAATTCGAGTCAATTTCAACTGGTAGTAGTAAGCTACCATTTCAAATTGATATCCGATTATAGTGTGTACCTGCCAATGCCAACCCAATTCAGTTTGAGATGGAGGTGTAGGAGGTGGGTTGATGTAACAGGTCGAATTTCGGTCGGAAGCCGCTAGGCCTGCGAAAATCTTCCTGAGAGTGTCATTTCTGGGAGAAGCTCCATTAATGGCATTGCATATCACTTCCACTGGACGTCTGAATGGATCATTGTACTGGGCAGCCTCTACATAGACTGATTTTAAGTACTCCTTGAGCTGTGAAGAACTTTCCAGTGGTCTAACAAAAGATAAAAGATATGCAAAATTAGATTTATATTCGCGCCTAAAGCATATCCATCAATATTTTTTTAAAATTAATATCAGAGCTTAAAACCATTGTATCATGTTAGAATCATTCCCTTTGTCTAGTGAAAGTTCGTGCTATTAAGGAATAAATTGTTAATGTGAAAAAGGCTTTTCACACGCGGACTTATCCGCCCTAAATTTGATGGTAAGCGAGGGAGTTGATACCTGAAATTTCTCAAATCAAGAATGGGTAGACCGATTGTGCAAAGGTTCACTTCACTGTCAATGTATGCTATAACTTTCCAATTAGACATGTCTAACAACTTCTCATCTTCTAAAAATTACTTATCCTACCGAACATTCTGAGAAGTCTCTAAAATACAATTTGATGTATGATCCCAATTCCATCATCCATGCACCCGCAAGTTTTGAAAGTTTTGCTCAATTTTGCGAGACCATGAGGCTCAGAAGCGACTCTATCAATTTCCTCCCAGGATCTTCTAATGGTTTGGTGGCAAGAAAAACTAGCTTCCTGAAAATTAACCAAACAATTATTCAAGTTATCGATTTGATTAACGAAAATGCATGCTAAAGGAAAAAAGGTATAATTCCAGCAATTAAGATTACCAAAAATCTTTTGCAACTCCTGAATAGAATGTATCCCGAGGCATGATGTCCGGAAAGGCGAGAATTGGAGCAGATGATGCCAATGCTCCGAGCGCCACATGAGGGTACTTCAATCGAAGCCATGCAGCTAGCACTGAAATTCAAACGTATGAAGATTGAAATACCTACTTATAAGCGATATGTAGAATATATGGTGTTGGTCTATTCCTTGTAAACCTGACGGTAGGCACTTTCTTCAATGCCGTTCAGGGCAAGCTATATCAAACTTCATATGGATTGTCGTTGTCAATATGACTAGCGCTCTTTAGGAAAAGTTCTATCCATGATATGTTCAAGAACAAGGACTTTTGGCAGATTACTTGTGTTTATTACATCTTACTATAATCAATGGGAATCGTACATTAGAATACGCAGTGGGCTATTTTCTTCAATTCAATTTAAAGCATTAATCATATTGCTGACAAGTGAAAATATATTCACTTACTTCCCCGTATGATCCTCCACTGACAATTATCGGAGAATGTTTGGCATTCAATTTCTGTTTCAAATATAAAAGGATTTCCGCGTAATCGGCAAGTGCTTGCGCCGAGCTGAAATATCCGCGAGTATTAGCGTCTTTTAGTGCTTTATCGAGTGTCCACCCATATGGAATTGATTCACCATAAAAACGATGCTGCAAGATTTCAAATTTATGTTTGTAAGTTGCGTGAATGTGTACATATGCACGGCAAACATAAGGGAAAAAGAAGGTACTATTAGGCAAATATTAGGCAAATTTTATAGGGCATTTAATAACCTCTATATGTTGGAATTTTGTTTGTCAAAACAAAATTAGTGCTTTTTACTTTGTCCCACATAGAAAAGGTAGGAGCAGGAGGGTCAGTTTAAAAAGTGGGATTTCCCTTTTTGTAGCTAAAGGAGTGATTAGGTGGGGCTCGACCCCACCATACCTGCGTGCGGGTGCGCGGATAATTGCGCGATTTTGGCGCGCGGTTCAATTAGCATTAATCCCTTGTTTTTATTTTTTATTTTTTATTTTATTTTTTATTTTAGTTCAAAGGTTGACTTTTAATCTGAGAATTTCGGAAATGAAATATAAATGAAAATTCGAAATTCTATTTAAAAAAATTATTCCGAATTTTATTTGTGTCTTTTCAAGACAACCTTTGAAAAATTACTTATTCGGTTTTAATTTTTCCGAAGGATTGTAATTGTTCGTTTTTTGGCTTCTTCCGAAGAGTCACATTTGTTTATCCGAACAATTTTCTAAAGACGTGTTTGTTCGCAATTTTCACGAAGAGTTGCAAGACTGTTTCATATATATACTTGTCATTTTTCGGAAAGAAAGGTGTGGTCATTTTCAAGTCTTCTTTCTGAAAAACAGCAACCAATTTTTCGATTGTTTTCCTAGAGAGACCCTGGAGAAATACTAGAATTGCTATTTAGTATTCTCATCTCGAGACTTTGTTGTATCCCGGAGGATTTTTGCCGGTGACCATTAGCAACGTTGTGGGGCAAATAAATCCTTAAAGAAAGTGATATCACGCCTCAAAGTCCGAGTTGTTTTACTCGATCCGATTTCATTGTACTACCCAATTTCAAGCATATTTTACCACTATATAGACCAAAAGCGCTTTAAACTCAGCCGCGTTATCCGTCATGAACCCAGCACCGGTCGTGGCGCTGTCAATGGGTTCTTCATCACCGAGAAAAGCGAAGATCGGGGCACTTGCATTTGCGCCACCCCAGTATTTGGAATTGATAATATATCTTTGTTTGAAAGTGGTGTAACTTTCCGGCCTGTAATTAAAATGATCGAGGGTTTGATTGTAAAAGAAAGTTCGGAAGTCTTTTGACGAGATGGAAGTTTGAACCGCCCATGTAGGATCTTGAATAAACGTTGGGTGGAATACGCTCAGCTTCGGAATATAGTAACCATCTAAGTTCTTCTTGGTAGCAGCACAAGCTGAGAAAAGCATTAGAATGATCAAAATGCTATAAAGTGACGAAGACATGTTAGGGTGTGTGGTTATTGCTTAGGCTAAAGCAGGCACGCAGAGAGGAGGATCCTCGAGATGTTTTTTGGCTTCAACCAGTTCACATTTATACAGAGAAGCCCACGATCCCATTTTGTACTACTATTTTCTATGCCAAATCACATTAAAACTATTAAATCATATCTTGGATTTGAGCATGTGTACAAGACCTGATTCGATTGGAGGATGTGAATAGGTTTGTTAAACCAAGTATATTGGGGGAAAAAAGGAATCTGAATAGATCACTACCTTATTTGGATTGAATTTTCTTTTCTTGAAGGCCACACTAATTCACGTCACGATTTCTTTCCCGTCAGGGGAAAGTGTCCTAGTTTGCCGAAGAATTACTACCTTATTTGTATTACATTTTCTTTCCTTGCAGGCCATAGTAATTCGCGTGACGATTTCTTTCCTGTTGGAGAAAACTATCCTAGGTTGCCGCACCAAAGAATTAACTTCTCGGCTGGACGGTGCATATCTTTCTTTATCTGTGAGTCCAGTCAACAAGAGTTAAATTTGAAACGAAGAAAAATAAAGATAACTTTTTTTGTAAGATACAGAGAATTTAGCCTTTTGTTCTTATCTACTATTGAAATGGCCTTCTTGAATCAATTCATCATCGATATTTTTTGTAATAGCAATTCAACATATTATTGTTTCAAAGCAAGAAGATTGGCATATATTCAATTATCCGTACTTCAATATTTCGCTACAAGACCGACCGATCTGAATCTGTCGGTGGCTTTGGTTATAAATCCAAGCAAGAAGAAAGTGCAAAACACATAATTAGTGACGAGAGTATATTTTGAGTTTGAAGCCGTGAACAAACCTAATCAAAGTAGAAAATTCAATTTGATACCCAAACAATCAAGAAATTACAAAATTACTTTCTACTTTGGAGTTAGATTCCTAATTTGAGTAGATTCCCTTCCATTGATTTCATTTGAGTGATTTATGAGTATGTGAGATGAGCCACAAAGTAACAAATAAAGTGGCCTAGTTATGTATCTTCCTTTGTATAGATAGTGGCAATACTATCTAAATTATTCTTCAGGACCCTAAGATTGAAAAAGAGATCAAATTGTTAAGCATGATTAAGTAATGTGGAATTTTACTCTTTGGATGGATTGTACGGTGAGAAGCATTTGAGGTTTTATACCCTCCATTACTATAAGGATCTCAATGTCCATTTGAGAAAATAATGCTTGCCAAACCTACAATGAATTAGCTCTATACCTACGACCAAAAAATAAAGTTAAGGGAATGACGATGGTATGGTTTACTTCGAACTCTATGCAAAAAAACTAATTTAATCTACTCATAACAATAAGAGCCAAATATATATTTTTCAAGTCACTGAAAATCATACATGCCATCGAAGTAGGTTGTGACCTAATGTAGGCGAGACGTCACCGCCATATTGGTAGTCGCGTTCATTAGTGAATTTGCTAGAGATGAAAGGCATCGGTTAGAACATAGGATTGTTTGTGTTGCCCATAGGGAATACTTTTTTATTGCAGCTCTACAAGCAAATCCCCCTTCTAGATCAATGGAAGTGTAAGTTTTCTTAGACGCTACCAAATTTTTCAAGAAAGTTTTCAAGAAGGGGATAGTGCAATTTTGTTGACACCTAAATTTTAACTTCACATTTAGTCATTTATTGCATAAGAAAATTAGGGATCCAAACTGATCTCTAAGCACTACTCTTGGTAATCCATTAGTTTCCTCCGGGAAGGTCGCAACAAAATTTACAACAAAGTTTTCCAACATAAGTACAACACAAACGGCAAAACTTTGATATGAGTGAATAGTGCTAAAAGTTATGAAAAGTACACATGATTGTCACTTTTTTTAAAATTGAGACATCTAAGTGTCAAGTCTAGCGACCCTAACCAAAAATCCTATGTGGCAATTTTTTATTAACATAACTCACTTATGCGGCTCGTCTGAGTGCTAAGTCATCAAAGAAGAGCCCAAACAACATTGTTTTGTCTCCTTTTTGAATTCTAGTATTAATATTAATAAAATTAAATCTTTTGTTAAAAAAAAAGGATGAAGATTGTAGAAGGGGAGGACTTAGCCCTCGCTATCATCTCCTCATTATCACTAGGCCCTAGCCAAAAGTTGGCGACCCCGATCGACCGGTGGCAATGGCCTAGCCTAGCCAACGACAGCCCTTGGCCCGGCTACCCTTGCTGGTGACCCTCGCCCCAAATCTGAGCAATGACTTGCAAGCCCTTGTTGACGATTGGCCAAGATTGTGGACCTTCATCGTGGTTCGGCGACATCGGCCAACTCTTCCCCATCGTTGTTGGCCGTCTCGGCGAAGGTGGGGATCAACGGTGAGGGCGAAGCCTTCAACTTCTACAATCTTCATCTTCTTCCTTTTTTTAAAAAAAATTGTGTCACGCCCCGATCCTCGGGTGCGCGACCATCCTGGCTTGGTCAATTAAATAACGACGTCCCATGGCATCACCGACTCTTTTATTTTAATATGCATGCAGAAGCATATAAATAATCCACAAACAATAAAACAATAGGATAGGAAAGTATGACAAAATTTCGAACCTTTAAAAACAACCACATTTATATACAAACAACCAAAGTTGTATATATATCACAATACAAACATAAACTTCAAGTCCTACAAAAACCAGTTTAGGAAACATAGTTTGCATACAGGAGTGAGGTTTCAATCCTCCTTCGGGTCTTCCTCCTCCTCAATGATCTCTCCTTCTTCCATGCTCTAGCCGGAGCCCACTGCTAAGCACTCCGAAGAGTCAGGATCATCACCAAGCTTGGTATCATTTGCATTCACCATCGATCCACCCTTAAGATCCGTTGTCCCTTTTCCCGAACGCAACCTCCAAAATGTACAAATGTACATCAGATTTCAACACAGGAGCCACCCTTCGTCCATCGTTGTAATGGCAATACCACGACCGGTATTTATGAGGTACCTTATAGGGTTCACCCACATCAACCCAAAAAGTGGATTTCACTGGTACATATTCCAATCCTTTGGGGTAGTGGTATATCGGAATGTGATAACCTATTTCTGTGATTTCCTCCGGTATACCAAAATGCTCAGGAGGAGCTGGAGGTGCTGCCATCTATGGACCTAAAATGTTGTCCCACAAAGGGGTGAGACTATGTCTCAGCGAGTTCTACCCCCTAAGACTCGATTATGAAGAAAATACGCTCGAATGGCTGCCTAAGTACACCATGGGTCGAGGACTTACCTTGACTTCAACTCCATCCTGCAAATTAATATCATTTACAGATGCCTCAAATCATATCAACCAATCAATTCATAACATCATATCAAATCATTGATCAATCGACCTAGTCAATTACATGTTATTATGATCTCCCTTCGGTCATCCAAATCAATACTATCTAATTGATTGAAATGACTGGAGAGTGGTCCTATTAACATGTAATCGATCGAGTTAATCATTAAATCAATCGATTGATTGGATGATATGATTGTCAATACATGTTATTTGAACTGACTTGCAGGAAAGAAACTGAGGCCAAGGTAAACTCTTTGACCCGTGGTTATGCCTAGGCAGCCCCTAGGGCATATTTTCTTCCTAATCAGGTCTTAGGGGGTAAAACTCGCTAAGACGTCATCTTAGCCCGTTGTGGGATAACATTTCAAGCCCGTAGATGGCAGCCCCACCAGACCATTTTGGACAACCTAAGAAATTCACATAGATAGGCTACCACATTCTGATACATGGACACCTTGAGGGCCTTGAGTTTGTGCTAGTGAAATCCATAGTTTGGGTTGATGCGGGGCCATTGATACCGATCATGGTATCACCATTATCATATGGCCAAAGGGTGGGCCCTGTATCGAAAAGTGAGGTACCTCTGCGAATTTTGGAGGTTGCTTTTGGAAAAGGTACAGCAGACCTTGGGGGTGGATCAGTGGAGGATGCGAAGGATCCCAATCTCGACGACCCAATTCTTCAATGTACTCAACAAAAGACTCCAATGAGGACGAAGATGTGGAGCAAGATGAGTTTGAGGATGATAGGTAGTCGGAGTGATTTGAAAAACCCCACCCCCTATTTTTTAAACCTTATGTGTTTGAATACACAAAATTTGGTTTGACTTGTATTATATATGACTGATTGTGTTACGTATATATAAGTGTGGTTGGTGTGGTTTGAAATTTTATAACCCTACTTTCCTATCCCATTGTTTTATTGTATAGGATTTATATCCGCTTCCGCACGCATATTTAAAATCAAATGGGTCGGCGATGAGTCATGAGACGTCGCTATTTAATCGACCAATAGGGATGGGCGTGCATCCGAGGATCGGGGCGTGACAAGGATGCTAATCTAAACCTAATCTAAGAATTATAGCTAGGTACATACAATGTAAAAAAACAATTATGCATGTCAAAACAATCAAAAGCACAACATAAGGTCAAGATCAATCAATCAAGTGAAATAGGGTTTAAAATTAACCAAATTTGGGCTTTGGGGTCGGTCTTTGCAGTTCATGCGTAGATTCCTCTAAGCACCTTCATTTTATAACTTATAGCAATTATCGATCACTTGTGCTCTCACATGACCAATAACACTTGTAAGTCTCTAAAAGGGCGTTCTAAGTGATTTCTTATGATATTTCCTCGATGTCATGCATCACACCTAACATACATCTAGAATCCACATGCACAAGCATGAATTAAATTCACAAACAAACCTTTCAGACCTTTTTTCTCAATCAATCAATCAAGTGAGTGAATTTTCGGCGGGTCACTTATTACTAAGACATGAACCAATCACAAACACAAGCACTTCTAATAAATGACGTGATTACATGCACGAGGTATATGTGATGTTTCGAAAATGGGTTTGAAATCATCGCAAAGTTTTTAAGACAAAGTGATGACTCAACTACGGGACACATTTAATAGCAAATGCTAGCTTGGGGCTTATATAAATACACTCACAAACATCACAAACATTTTAAATATTGTCCAAACCATAACCATTGCAACATCAAATAAAAGTTTAAAAATATTTGAAAATATTTTGGACTAAGGAATATTTAGGCTATGGAACGCAATTAATTGTCAAAGCTAGCCCGAAACTTACATAAATGCACTCACATGCATTGTAGACATTTTAAATACGGTCCAAACCATGATTTTTCCTAAATCAAATCAAGTATTAAAAAGAATTTTTAAATGTTTGGTTTTTGGAAACACCACATGTATCAAAGCGGTTTCAAGATGCGATTCAAAGATTCAATTCATTGAAAACCATTTGACAACAAAGTTTAAAGGATTTGAAATCAATTTCATGAAGATGTCATGTACTAATACCAAACACATACTAGCCTAAAAGGTCCAGCTAAACGATCACAACCAAAGGCTTATAAAAGGAATTTTCAGACCAAACATAGCAAATCAACAAAATTGGATGGTACCCATTGATAATCTAGCTATGAAAAAAATTACCTAACATGCATAATATGATATAAAACAACTTTTGCAAAGAAAGTTTCTCTAAAAGAACTAAGCATGATTTTATTAAAATCAAATAATGAGCAACAATGCATCAGGAAATTGCCAAATCAGCATGACACCAAGTCATTGCGACCAAGATTTACCCTACCAAGTGAAGTCTAAAAATCATGAAACTTTACCACAACACAGATGAAAGGTCATAAACAAACTTTATTGAGGGACCAACTCAAGAATTCATATTGAAAAATTGGTGCAAAATTGGCAAAAGTCTGTCTAAACAGGGATAAAAATGGGGTTCCGAATTAAATCCTAGGTCAGAACTCTAATCTAACTTAGGAAAAATGGAAAATGTACCTAATGACGAGCAATTTGCATGAAATTAATGGCATTAGAAAGGTCTAGTGTGCTTTACAACTTTCTAGAAAGGCTTGAGTCCAATCAAGGTCAACTCAGTGCTCTAAAGTTGAGGTTCGTGAAAGTGTGCAAGATAGCCATTAAAAAAAAACTAGAATACGAATATGCATTATTAAGTCATAAAATCATTCATGCAATGCACAAATGGCATGGAAGTCACACACGACCTAGAATTAGATGCAACAAGTGATTAGGGTAAATATCTAATACTAAGTCGTCATGCGAAAATGTCATACATATCAATGTTAATGCAATAGTAATTAAGACTTATAGTGTCATATTTTAAAATTTATAAGTGCAACTAGCATAATTGCGGCATGATTTTCATATATGAAATGGCTTTCAATTGTGATAAACCGCATATGCACATGAAGCCTGTAATGCATAGTTCAATAGTCAAGATGGTACTAATATAAAATTTGCTCTCTGAGTGATCCAAACGAGCATGAGAGAACATGCACACGATAAGATGTTAAGCTAAATGCAACATGATAAAAGATGTTCGATTTTAGGTCACTTGGGAATATGCAAAAATCTAACAAAAATTTGACACATAGAATGCATAATGGTAAGCGTTTTCTGTTAAGACATCAAAGCCTAATTACAAACACACAAATCATGATGAAAATGGCAAAATAGGTATGCATTATTAAACAACCTAGTTGCAGCAACACCTATATATGTTTACACATATGATTGACATACCGAATGGCGACAAAATCATGCATCGACATAAAGCACACAACATGTATTTCAATCTACATGAAGATCCTAAGGTTAAACAAGCTTATCTATATGCCCAATTTTGCCTAAATGTGCCTCGGATTAGTGCAGGGCAGACTGATATACACTCAGATTAAAGTGGTTTTGACCTAACAAAAGTTGTCAAAAAAATCCAATATATATATATATAAGATGTTTTGAAGACAGTTTGGAACAAGTTTCACGAGACAACCTTATCAAAAATCAATCACAAAAACAGCAAAGTCTTAAGGTAGACAAAGAATAGAACCTAAGATGCACTAAAAAATTCGATATAATAGAACATATTATGAGGTGTTTTTTGAGGGTCAAATGTTGGACATTTGAGCCATACAACCTATCAAATTGAAGGTCTCAGAATGCACATTCTAAGTTCTAAATCTAGAAAGTCTCGAGTTGAAATAATGCTATCTAAGGCCTTGTTTTAGGTCAAACAGCAAGCCTATCACAGACATTCGAAAATTGCAGATTTATATCTAAATCAACCATTCAACCACATATCGTCATCAATCCACATTCAACCTTAACAAATCAATGATCGAACATGTTAATAACGGATCTAAGCATTTAATAATGTCTTAAATGCGAATATTAGCCCTGGCTAGCTATTCTAACCTCGCTCCATCGGATTTAGGCTTAGAATACCAAACTTTTGTGCGATTTCTTCGGTTTTTTAATGCAATCGGACGAATTGATCATCGCCAAAGTTCGATTGAGCTTCCAAGGGATAGATTGAGATAGCAACGGGTCGCCTCAAGGATCGGCTAGACGTTAGTTTGTAGCAATAGCAAGAACCAATCCAAGCTTTGACCGGTTTGGGACCACTAATGCTAAATCGAACCACCGGCACTACTCCGGTGACCGATCGGCCAAGCTCTGACCACAATCTAGTCAAGGACGGGCCTGAACAGATTGGAAGTAGCTAACCTACTTCCAGACAGCGACTAGCTGGTCCTCAAGACCGATGGAGAAAAGAGGTCACCAGGAAGGATCCGGTGATCGAACAACCAAACACCGACCATGAAGAGTCGAGAACACTTTGAGGATGAGATTATACTAGATCCGGTGGCAGCTGAATTGCTGTCGGAGGTCAGATCAATGGTGGAACATGCCGATCCAAATCGGCATAATTAGTTATATATTCATCTATAAGGCATATCCATTAATATTTTTTACTGCTCACTAAATGAAATAGCTTGAGAGGTCTTTATATATTCCCAATTCCTAATTTTGAGTCCTAGGTTCAAAGAATTGAAAACAGAAAGGCCATCTTCGAAATTTCTGATTCACATTCCATGTAATCTTCAATGGCAAAAAAAGGTTCTGCCACGGTTTCTGTTATCTTGCAAATAATCTCATTATCCATGACCATATTAATCAATATGTTTGCAGATGACACGAGGAAGCAAGCCAAGTAGCTATTGACGCGGTTGGAAGTATAAGGACCATTGCTTCTTTCTATGCTGAAGAGAAGATAATGCAGCTTTACGAGAAGAAATGTGAAGGCCCCATGAGGACAGATTTCGACAAGGACTGATCAGCGGAATTGGGTTCGGCATGTCCATCTTCCTGCTGTTCTGTGTGTATGCAACAAGTTTCTATGCCAGAGCTCGACTCGCTCAGGATGGCAAAACAACACTTTCAGATGTCTTCGGGGTACAAAGGATTTTCTTTGAATGCTAGATAGTGATTCTATCAGAGAACGTGCACAACTGCTTCTCCTTGCTGCTTATAGCTTTTTGGACGAGTTTGACCTTTTTCAAGCCGTTGCTGTTGACGAGGGAAAGTTTCTCGTGGACGATTTTAGTTGAGAGGTCTGGTTGTCTTGAACAAGCGACTTCTTCCTTGATGTATATGCTCTTTCTTTATTAATTGAGTGTACCTACTGTAACAACCCGGGCCCCATTGTGTGATATTGTCCGCTTTGGACACCGAGTCCTCACGCTTTAAAACGTGCCACACAGGTTAGAGGGGCCCAAGCCATTATAAACTGGCCCAGGACTCCCTCCCTAGGCGATATGGGAGAGGGACCCCTTCCTTGCACACGTCCAGGGACCGAGGCGCGGATGCATCGCCATCCCTTCTCCCCACGCACCGCCGCTCGGGCCGTCACACTCTCCCCTCCTTGGGAGCACAACGCCCTCACTATGGCCCCACACGCTGTCGGGAGTCAGCTTTGATACCATTAGATGTCACACCCCAAAATCACAAAGAATGGGGATGACACGGCCGTCCTTCCACACGAAGGACATAGCCTCAAACACAACCAACAACATGATATCAACTTATATATATCAAACCATATATACATATCAGATAGACCAACAGATTGGTTGTAACATCAAAGTTTCTATAATCCACCAAAAAGAAATATACAATTAGAACTCAGACAATCCAACCACTAGCAAGGAATATGTACACCATTTCCTTTGTCCATACCCAAAAATAGAACTCCCCAAAAAGTTTCCCACCGACGGCGCACTCGCTCTATTCGCTGCTAACCGAGAGACCTAAAAAGATTAAAGGAGGAGTGGAATGAGCAACAACAGCTCAATGAGTAGTACATATCTTCTAAGCAGATCGAACAACCACTATGCATGTATACAAAGCAATACCAAACTCTATAATGCCAACTCAATATATATAAAATACATATCAAATCATATAAGAGTTATTTGATATCATCAAAGCTTTATACTAATATGGAAAATTCATTTAAATCACTATCAAAAGTCAAGTATCAATGGTTAAGTCCATTGAATAATCTCTCCATCAAATATTACATATAGAATCAATGGTCCATCCATTGATTAATTTATTGCTCAATATTCCACCATGGTCACGACACAACGCCTTATGACAAGGCAACCAAGCTTTTCTCCTTGGCAAGGTCTCCACCTACAAAGCCGATGGCTAGGCCCAGAAGGATATCTTAAACCTGGTATGCATACCCCAAAAACCCCTCACCGGGTTCACAGTCATATTGAGCATAAATAACCATCCTCTAATACAAGAAATCCAATTCAGAAATCAATATCTTAAACCAAACAAATAACATTTGCAGCATAACCCATCATCCATTTCATATCAATTTCTCAAATCATTATAAACATTTCCATAAATCAATCGCAAAGCAATTTCATATATATCTCCACTTACTTTGTATAACACACTTTTCAACATTCAAAATCAACCAAAGAGTAGCAATTGCTCGATCTGGCTTTTATGCATAAAAATGCTCTCCTCAATTCAATGTATATACATATATACTTCAAGACATGAATTTTTTCAAAACCAAAGAAGATATAGTACCACTCACCTCGTCGTCCACGACCAAACGACGAACGATACTCGTATCGTCGAACTCACGGCCCTATCAAATAATCGAGGAATAATGTTAAAGTCTAATAAAACTCTTATCTTAACTACGAAATGACTAACTTATGCCTTAACTCTAACAAAAGGATTTCTACGCTCTAACAAATCGCATAACCAAAGCGATTGTTTAAACGATTCGCAACGCGGAGATTAAATGCAAAACTTGATCACACCTTAACTTCCTCCTCCGAACCCCGATCCAAATGAATTTATAGTCAATAGAGAGCCCTTGACACATATTACAAGAATCTCAACTTCACCGTCCCAAAATCAAGCTGAAAAATGACAAAATACGGGCCCAAAGCTGCTGGATGCGTACTGTTTACTGCGCGCAGGAAACTTTGAAATTTTGTTTCGGACAAACCACAAGCTCAAATCACGATCTGTAAAATCCCACAGCTTCAAAACACCCTAAATTATCATTCCCACAAAAATAGACGGCTCAACGACTCCAAAATCGGACTTCGCCACTTGATTTTTCCAACAATTCCGAATTTGAACCCTAAACTCATAAATAACTTCAATTGGACGAACGAGGGCCTAATCTCTTACCAGGTGCTGCGTTATGGAGTAGAGTCGGCTTGGCGAAGCATCCGTGGCATGCACGTGCGAAAACCCCCTTCCTTTCTTTCCCTTTCTCTTCTTCTTCTTCTTCTTCTTTCTTTTCTTTCTGGTGCCCGAACGTGGGCTTTCTTTCCTTTTTATCTCTTCCCATTTTTTATTTTCTTTTCTTTTTCTTTCTTTCCTTCTTTTCCGAATGTTCTTGGTGCCTCCTCATCATTCTTCTTCTTTTCTCCTCTTTTCTTCTTTGACTTTTCAACGTTTCTTTTTCTTCTTTTGGGGCCCACCAGCCTAATATTACACCTACGTAGCCAGGCAGTTATAGAATCTATAGATGAATGCAAAGCGTCCAACTTCACTCCTGCAAAATGGTCTGCATAACCGCAAAAAATGTGACTTATAAAAACAAGGGGATCGAATCAACTCAACAGGTATAATTGCAAGCAACCAACTAGTAACCATGACATACTGGGATCAAATGAAACTGAGAAGTGAGTAATTCATCTATTTGATCTCAGCAAATAAAACAGTTGATGACTCGAGATTAAAGATTTAAGAAGCTGTACAGAGAGTGATTACCAAGCTCAGACTTGAAGTCTCGCTCAGCTCTAGAGAGTGGTTTCTTGTGAGCTACAGGTAGCTTCCTTAAACATTTTATACGTTCATCCAGAATCTCATGCTGCTGGATTGCATGATCTACCCTTTCATCCAACACTGCCTGCTTTCTCTCAACTTTCAAAAGCCTCTCCTGTGCCTCAACTAAACGGGCATGCTGGTCAGCAATTATTCTCTTTAGCTGAGGGGCATGATACTTAAGCTCAAAGTACACCTAGAAGATAAGATTTACGTAATCATCAGTGACTTGATCTTCCTGCCAATGAGCTAGCGAATAAAAGCCTCTCCCGTGCCTCAACTTTATGAGGGATCCAAAAGTAATATACGACATTAGGTTGGTAAACCAAATGAAGCCAACCAGGGAAGTATCCTGAAAAATAAGGATGGAGCGGAGCTTCAAAGAGTTATTTTGGGAAACATTAGGCAGTCACGCACCGATACGCACACAAGCACAAAGGAAACGAGTTTTGGGAGGCTTACAAGTAGGGTTTCTGCCATACAAGCTGGATGACTTTTATGATACGACATTTAGTGGAAAAACTAACTTCAAATGTGAATGTCTATAACTTTGCACAAAATTAAAAGAGTTCAATAAGTCTTCATGTCTAGATTGACTTTTACATTTTGCCTTTTGCTTAATCTAAATCTTATTGTGCACGAGCTTTGACTTTTTCAACTCGAAACATTTGAAGAGCCATTGACATGTCAATTTGAATTTTGGCAAGAAAATTTCTTGGCTATGTTTAGTGCTAAACTAACAAGCTCGTTATATATGAAACCATATCCTTAATACAGATAAAGTCAAAAGATATTAACTATAGTTAAAAGCCACAACTAACCCAAAACATGCCCTAGGAAAGAGAAGGAAAGGAGCATGCCAACCTACTTAATGAAATGCCAAAGGTCCAATTAACCCACAATTCTCTTTCGTAGAATTAAAGAATATGTCCTTACCTTACGTGCATATTCCACATAATTCTCATGGAAAATCTTAAAGGCCGCGTTTGGTAGTTAGGACAAAATTTATCATGTTTTGTATTTGGTACCTGCTCAAGACAAGATAAATGAGGATATAAGGATGATATGGATCGGATAAAATTATCTCATAGGGAGATGGGATAAGGTAGATATGATTTCTAGTATTTATAATAGGAAAGTTATTTTTCTTGCATGACAGACTTTTTAAATTAACAAAATTAGCATTATATCTCAATCTATATAATATTTCAATTCTAATATAAAAAAATCAAAATAACAAAAAAAAATAGCTATTTTAATTTTTTTTATATTCGAATTTAATTATATTTTATAAAATAATTTTAATATGTAAATTAAAAATTTATATTTATATTTATTATATAATTTAGGGATTTTAGTACTTTAGATATATTAATACAATTTACTATTTAATAAAATTTTATTAGAGAACGGTGTGAAGGGAAAAAAATAAAAAGAAATTAATTAATAAAAGAGAGGAAAATAAAATAAAGTAAGTAAGAGAGACCCGAGAGATTATTATTTTTATCGAAGGACAATTTTTTAAAATAATAAAATTAAAATATATCTCAATAAAATAATATTTTATTCTAATATAAGAAATTCAAAATATTAAAAAATAACAATTCAGTTATTTTAATTTAATCTTATTTTTATTTTTATATAGTAAAAAATTAATAATTTTTTTATAAAATAATTTCAATATATAAATATACATATATTATATATTTTAAGTATTTTAGTGTTTTGGTTATATTAGTACAGTCTAATGTTTAATAAATTTTTATTAGAGAATGATGGGAGGGTAAAAAATAAAAAATAAAAATTAATTAATAAAAGAGAGGAAAATAAAATCAAATCAAATAAAGCAAGAGTGTCATGAGAGATTTTTACCATCTCCATTTGCAAAATTTTTGGTTCATTTTTACTTATGTGTCATTTATTCTAAATAATGTACATGATATGATGTGAATATATTTGACTTTATTACTATAATAACTAAATAGTGGATAGGATATATAAAAAATTTATGTATTTCATATCATATCCTATCAGTCCTGCAATTTTCTATAGTGAGTGAAGAAACGAAAGGGTGTCATATGTTGTTTGGTGTGTGTGTAAGAAAATTAAAAGAGTATCATACATATGTGATTTTCTTTTTTGTGACCATACTTGACCACCGTAATAATTAGAGACCCAATGTTGCCAAGATGCAATGTTGAAGTCTCTCTTGCGGCGTTTCACAAATTTATCTAGGCCAAAGGGAGCTGGTTCTTCTTTTTTTTCTTTTGTCATAAAGATAGATTTCATTCAAGTAACAGCATAAATACACCCCGCACGTAAAGCATCGGTCAAAAGAAGATCAAACAAAATGGGGGGAGGGGAAAGGGCCCAAGATGATTTAAGAGACCCACGATAAGGAGCCCTTGCAGCCCGTCCGCTGGTGCATTGGCCTCACGTCGACAAAACCTAATCTCGAAGACAAGAGAGACGGGGAGGAGAGCGGCCGTTTCAGCAAGCAACGATCTTCCTTCCTAAGGCATCTTCCGTTGGTCATCTACCGCCTGAACCACCTGGAGGCAGTCTGTATCGATGATGAGGGGATCGACAGACTTACCGATCTGCAGAAGATGCCTCAGAGTGACATTCAGAGCTTGGATTTCAATCTGCAATGTAGTGGAAGCTTCAGCTTCACAGGTAAAACCTTCTTTCAATTGACCGGTATGGTCGCAACATATGTACGTTGTTGAACCGGAGTGACTGCCGATCTTAAAGGCTCCATCAATGTTGATCTGCAACACACCGGGGTCAGGGGGCCGCCATACAAAACCTGGATCAGTGTGAGATAGGTAGCGCCTGTTGAGGTGGAAGACAGATGCTTCACCAAACTAGAGGCAACAAAGGCCGCTTCAACGACAAATATTGGATTTGGTTTCTGTCGATTGAAGATACAGCAATTTCTTTCTTTCCAGACTTGCCAGAGAATAGCAGCAATGACTTCCATACCGGGTGAGTGATGTCTCTCTCGCAAATTTGTCTACAAGCCATGATTCAATGTGTGTGATGTGAGTAGGTAGGATAGATATGTTAACCCGAGGATGAGACCAGATGGTCAAAGTCCAGGGACGAGAGAAAAATAGGTGCTCCATCGTTTCCGTGGTATGAGTTGCACATAGACTACATTCTGGATCTGCGCTAATGTGTCTGCAAAATAGATTCGCCTTAGTGGGAAGACCATGCTGACAAATTGACCAGAGAAAGAACCTGATTTTAGGTGGGATTTTGAGTTTCCATATGCTCTTCCATAGGATGTTAGGTATTTGGAAAGACGACGATGCTCTGTATTCATTGTTGGGGATGGCTGCTTGTTTGATTGATTGATAGCCACTCTTCATAGTGTATTGGCCATTGCTATTTTCTGTCCAGATTAGCTGGTTGTCGGTATAATTCGGTCTCACTGAGATGCTGAGAATTTCCTTTGTGGTTGCTTCATCAAATAATCGCTAAAGAAGAACCTCATTCCATTTGTTCTGTTTTGGTAATATTAGTTCTGTCACCATTCGGGGTTCCTCTCTATCCATTGGTCCTCCTATAATTCCCCTAGGCAGCCAACAATCCTCTCGAATTTGGATCTGTGATCCGTCCCCAACTGATCATCGTAGCTTAGGTGAAAGTGAATCTCGCCCTATAAGTATGCTCTGCCAACCCCATGACGAGCGGGCACCTTTAGTAGCACGTAGAAAGTCTTGTGAATGAAAATAGAGGCCTTTACATAGTTGACTCCATAAAGATAAAGTACAAGTGAATCAATCGCCACGCTTGTTTGGCCGTAATGCTCTATTAAAGGCCATAAGGTCCCCGAACCCAAGACCCCCATTATCCTTCCCGTCCTTCCGCAAGTCCCAACTTTTCCAATGAATGCCCAGCTTTTACTATCGTTTTGCCACCAAAATCGAGCAATCTTTTGTTCAATAGATCGGCATAAAGACATAGGAATCTTAAATATGGACATGGCATACTGAGGGATAGCTTGAACAACACTTTTAATTAAAATCTCTTTCCCACCTTTCGACATAAGTTTCTCTTTCCAACCATCTAACTTCGAATTAACTCTCCCTAAAATCCACGCAAACATATCTCTCTTAGAATGACCCCAGTCATACGGGATTCCAAGGTATTTTCCAGTCTTTTGAAGCACAGGGACCCTGAATTGTTGTGCCAGATTTTCCTGTAGACTACTTGGACAGTGTTTACTAAGAAAAATGCCTGATTTATTCCTATTGATGGCCTGACCAGTAGCTACACAGTATTGATTCAGTATGTTAGATAAGTTCTGGCATTCTAGTACTCTCCCATCTAAAAAGAAGATAGCGTCATCTCGCAAAGAATAAATGGGAAAGAGTGGGACACCACCGTTTAACCGGATTCCTTTGAGTTGTCCCAAATCAACTGCTTGATGTATGAGAGTCGAGAGTAAATTCGCCAGTAGAATAAATATATAGGGAGAGAGGGGATCACCCTGTCATAGGCCGCAAGTAGGTTTGAAATAGTTGAGCTGGTCTCCATTAAATTTGACACTAAGAGTGATAGTCGTGATACACTGCATCACCCACTTTACCCAAATGGAATGAAAGCCAAGTCGAATGAGGTAGTCTTTAAGGAAATCCCACTCTACTCTGCCATATGCCTTTTGCATATCTATCTTTAAAATTGCTTGAAAGTGTCTCTTTTTTATTCTGGTTTTGAGTTGATGCAAAACCTCCTGAACGATCCAGATGTTGTCTTGTATCTGGCGGCCGCCCACAAAGGCACTCTGTTCTGAGGATATTAGTGAGGGAATGAAGGGTTTGAGTATATTGGTTAGTGTCTTGGATATGATTTTGTATGCATAGTTGCATAGACTAATAGGTCGAAACTGATCAAGGCGTTCAGGGTGTGAGACTTTTGGGATAAGGGTGAGAATTGTTCTATTGAGGGCTAAGGGCATGACTCCTATTTGGAAAAATGTCTAGACAGAAAGAAATAGATCCTTATGAAGAATACCCCAGTGTGATTGGTAGAAAATACCATTAAAACCATCTGGGTCAGGGGCTTTAGTTTTGCCCAACTAGAAGGTGGCTTGATGAACCTCCTCTAGGGTGAGCTCAGCAGTTAATAAAGCATTCATCTCGTCTGTAACAATGTGCGAACACTGGTTCAGAATCGGGCCATAATCCCGGTGACCTGCTGTCTTGTATAGATCAAAAAAGAAGGCTGTAGTCATTGTTTTAAGAGTTTGATCATCACTCACCCAGTTCTGATTGTTGTCCTGTAATAAGTTGATTTTGTTTCGCTGCATGCGCTGAATAGTAGTAGCGTGAAAGAATCTGGTGTTCTTGTCTCCCCACTATATCCAATGTAGTCGAGATCTCATTGCCCAGTACTGTTCCTCTTGCTGCCATGCTAGTTGTAAATCTACTTTCAACTTGGTGGCTAATTGTCTGTCATAGTTAGCAAGGTTGTTGTTGGTCAGGGTCTAGAGTTGTTGTTGTTGTAAATCTGAAATACACAAGTGTGCATTGGAAAACTGGGCTCGACTCCACCTTTGTAGTGCTGAGCTGACTAATCTGAGTTGATGTGGCAAGTTTCTACCAGTACGCATAGCTAAGGTCCATGTAGTTGCGACAATGCTGTGACATTCTGGGTGTTGTAACCAATAGGCTTCAAAGAAAAAAGGTTTGCTTGGTTGTGTCTTTTGAGCTTTGGTATAGAGTAACAGAGGGCTATGGTCAGATCCGATAGCGGGTAAAGCAAGTACCTCGCCCGCCGGGAAGGTGAGTCGCCAATCCGTATTGCAAAGAGCCCTATCCAACCGTTCTTTAACCAAGTCTCCACCTGGCAATTATTCATCTAGGTAAAAGCACAACATTTACTCTCTAAATCCATTAATGAACAAAGTCATGAACCATCTCTCGAAATAGTGCATTCGATGCGAGTCTATTGACCTTGTGCCCTCTTTTTCCCAATGGTAGAGGATGTCATTAAAATCACCAACACACAATCAAGGTAGGGAGTTGAGATGAGAGATCCGATGCAAAGCTATCCAAAGACGTTGGCAAGAGTGGAAGTTGACAGGCGCATATACACAAGTTAACTTCATCATGATGCCATTGCTATTCTCGGAACAAAGTGTATCAATAATGTTGGGATTAGCGTATTCCACGATACAAGTAATATGAGTGCCAAAATAAGGCTAGGCCCTGACCATTCCGGAAGGATTGATAAGGTAAGAGTTCGGGTACTTAAGTCTCCGCTGTAATCTGGTAACCACCTCCTCTCTGTTCTTCGTTTCCATCAAAAATACCAGGTCGGGCTTCTCTTTGACCACAAGGGCCTTGAGAGCTTGAACTGTCAGGGGAGAGCCCAGACCCTGACAGTTCCAACTAAGTAGCCTCATTTTTCATGCGGTGGCTTTTTGGAGTAAGCCACCTCGACCCACTTGCCAGCAATGTCAGCAGACAGTACACAGGAGTTTCTAACAATGATATTTCATCGAACTCTTCAATTGCAGTAGTGTGAGTATCGTACGGGTTATACCTTTTAAGTTTCTTGGCAATCCCGGTTTTAGTTGATACTCTGGAATGTTTCTGTTTCTTCAGCGAAGTTGCTTCTCGAGTATGAGCAGAGTTACATGGCTTTGTGGTTGGAGAGACAAAGTGAGAGCTGCAAAGTGGATGGATTTTGTGGTGGAATAGCAGCTGGATGATACTACAGAAGCGGGACAACATCAGGTGTGTTGAGGATAATTGAGTCATGTTGCATTCTGCCGGGATCCTTGATGATATCAGTAGGTAAAGCAACCTATTTACCTTTCCACTTGACCTCAACTTTTGCAGTATTGCTAATTAGGTTTTGACCAGATGTTGAGCTTGCAAGTTGAGGTAGGAGAGATGGCGGTTGCTGTTCACTAGAGTGGAAGTGCAGTATTGCCGATCGGGTTGAAATTGCATCTATTCTGTCTTCTTATGCTGCTACCATAGGTGCGTGAACATGATGCCGTGTAGTGGAGCTATATTTCTGCAATTCTGATCTGGGTGGAAGTACCTCTGAAGGCATCGCTGCTGGTGGTAAAGTAGGGAATGAAGTCTACTGGAATGGAGGAGTTTCAGGAATAGTTTATGGAGTCGCAACAGGATCAACCTTGGCCCCATAAAAGGTGAGCCAATACGGACTATATTTTTTAACCTCTGCTTTAAGCCACAGGCCAAAGGCCATCTTTTCCTTTCCTTCCATTTTCACTTCAGTGAATAGGATGGCTGGACAGTACATAGCATAGTGACCCAAACGACCACAGGAATAGCAAAAATGAGAGAGCCGTTCATAACGAAAATCAATCCATATGGTCTTGCAATCTATACAAATCAGTTGTCCCATCTTGAGTGGTTGGCTCAATTCAATATCAACTCGAACACACCCGGCTCTGAGTAATGCACCATCCTTTGTATCACTCTTAACCTCCAACACTCTACCTATACGTTTCACAGCTTTGCAAATCATCTGGTAAGTACACCACTCCAGTGGAAGTCCAATGACATGGGCCCAAAATGCGCACGTCGAGAAATCGTAACAATGTAAGGGTGTATTGGCTATCCAAGGTTTGAATATGACTAGATGATTAGAAAAGCGCCACGGACAACCCTCTAACACACACGCTTGTCACTCTCGGAATTGAATTTTGCCACATATATATTAGTTTCTCGTTGTGTAATCTCAACTTGCTCGTTGCGCCAAGCGCTTTAAAGTGCTCGAAATGCTGTAAAATTGATTGAGGGATTTGAGAGAATTGTACCAACTAACGTTTTCTTGCATGTGTCGATGTGTTCCAGCGGAAGCTGTTCATCCCAGACGTCTATATCTTGTTCCGGCCAAAGACGGCCCATCCGATTGCAGAGAGCAGCAAGGCGCCATTCGTCTTCCGGTTCAGGAGTATCCATAGAAAGAACCCCAAATGAAACGAATGAAGATTAAAGGGGAGAAGACAAGAACTTAAGATGAGGCCACATGGAATTGGTACATGCAGAGCAAAATCGGCGAAGTAAAAAGGACAGGGGATGGTGTCACGACCTCCTTTTTTCCGTCCGGGGAAAAAGAAGAAGGTTTAGGGGTATTTGCCTAAAGAAGCGGACCAACGGCCCTAAATTAGGCGTGGGCTCTCCCAAGCCCATACCTCGCGCAACATTGGATTTTGAATTTTAATTCTTAACAACCTAAGTACTTCTAGGAGTCGCCACTAGCCTATTGGGGTCGGCTAGAAACCAACCGAGACACGGGAGTGTTGCCTCGATTTCTACGCAACCAGAGATTTCTAGGAACGGGGACTTGTTTACGCCAATGTTTCTATTAGCGCCCTTGCGGTACCACTAACTTGGAAGGTTGTTTATCTAAATGGCCACACAATCTTGATTACCAATTATAATCTTTATGAAACCGCTAAGTGTCCATGCAAATGTTTTTGTAGGTTTTTTTTTGTCTAAACTAATCCTAACATAATTTAGAAAATAAATTTACACTCAATTTATTGAAAAGCGGTGCGGTAAATAAACATCCAAGAAATTGAAATGACTTGAAAGTAATGCGGAAAAGAAAGACCCGATACAAGTCGGGCAAATAATATTACATGGCCTTATTATCACGCCCGGGACAGGACCCCGTGAGCAAAATGGGAATTTAAATACGCATGATATTACTCTAAATGCATGAAATTACTCGGATAATTTTAATCAATGCAAAATGGATTATTTACAAAAATTGTTATAAAATAACAAAATAGCATTAAATTAGGAAAATGACATTTTAAAATTAGGAAAATTCCATATATGTCATTTCTATCCTAATTTGATGTTATCCAACATTTTTTATATTTTTTGAAATTTTCAGATTTTTCTCTTTTTTTATTATTATTATTTTTTAAATATTAATAATGATTCCTTAAACCGATCTATGCTAACATGGAGTAACAAATCACATGAATATCACAACGATTAAGCTCAAATCGACCGCTTCGAGATTGGAGCTTGGTTTCAACATTTTATCGAATACTTGGTTTGCATCAAATCACCCCAAAACGGCTTCTTCGGGTCATGTTCGTGGCCTTCAATCTCGATCCATAAGCAATCTCATGTGAATGCAAAGTATCAAGGATATACTACTACATGCAAAGAACGTGTTTGACTAGAAATTGCAGCCTAGAACATGCAAAAACCGAACTGAAAACGGCCTCCAACATGCGGGTTGGGGCTGTTTTGCAAAACTGGTGATGAACCCAAGTCAAACAGCCATGCCAAATGCTCAGATTGAAGCTCCGACAACCATCACATGCCATATCTATATGAAATATTACTCCATCTAGATGAAAATAGGTAACACTTACTTTCAAATGCAACAAACATCACCGAGAATGACTCACCGAAAAACATCAAAACGACCTCTCCAAGAAGCACACATGCAAAACTCTCGAAGAGATTTCAAACACTTACAAAAAATTTCAGCCTCAGAAGTCAGTTTTCCGGGCTGGTTTTCCTCTTGATTTTCATGATCAAAACATGCTCAAACTCGAAAATAAATACATCTAGGATGCTTACCTTGCTTTCTAATTTCCTTTTCAAGTGGTTCTTGGCCGATGAAACCGACAAATTATCCTCGGGGGCCTGTGGAAGTTGGCTTCTTCAACTGGAAATGAGATCTGCAAAAAAAAAGAACTGACAACGAAGGTTTTCGTTGACCTCTAAAATTAGACTTTAAGATGTATTTTGTTGGAAAAATTGACACCACGCCAAACTATATGTATTCTAGTTTGGGTTAAAAGTCAATATTTTCCTCATTTGTCTCTTAAATTTCTCAAAAACACTGGCTTTCCTTACTCATGACCAACCGGGCTCAACACTTAGAAAAATTTTCGGACTTTCTTTGGCCCGCCAGGAGGGCACTGTTTCGGGGGGCTTTAGGAGGTCTTCCCGATCTCCATTTTGGACATGCGACCTATGGATGGAAAGATCTTTGAGTGAAGTTTCACTCTCTAGTTTAAGGTTTTGGCTAATTTTGGCTGCAAGTTTGCGAAAATTTCTCTTTTCTCTCTGGGGGTTGATCTGGAATTTTTGGGTTTTCTTCTCTGGAGTTGCTTCTGAGGGCCTCTTTGGGGGACGACCGCGAACTCTCTCCTCCCCCCCTCGTCTCCTCTCTCTCATCCCTTGAAAGACCTTGCTTTAGTGATATTATCCCCCGAATTAAGGGATTTTTGGTCAGCCTTTTGTCCACCTACCAAGCCTATCAACAGGGCTACTTCACCTACTCTTCAGACTTAGCCAATTTTTTAAGTTCTGCAGCTGTTGAGTGTGCGGACTTTGCTGCGAATTTCCGGTGTTGTCAGAAGCTTATCCCTGGCCAATTTTCGTCCACTTGCACTGCTATATACGGTATTCCATCACGTGCAAAGATCGGGCTGTTTGGGCAGCTGAGGAGGATATGGTGGGGCCACCAAATTGCTTACTCAGCAACTCCGGATTAAGACCAACTCGTGGACTGAGTTTTGGCTGCTGATTTGAGTGCTTTAATCCACTATTTGGCCGCGGTTTCTGATCAATTAGCAACCTCATGTATAGTAGCTTAAGATCTTGACCATTTTTCGCAATTGTGCCCACCCAATTTTGCAAAAATACCCTCAAAGTTGGCCATTTTCTTATCCGAAAATACCAAATTCAATACAAATGTGGTCTTTTTGGCTCAATTTGATTGATTCTACTTGGCCAAATTCAATTTCAACTTAATTGATGACCAAGATGATGATTTAAGGGCTCGGGCGCAAATTTTACAAAATTTGCGAATTGGTCCTCGACTTTTGGAAATTGCATTTTGGCCCCAACTTATCATTTGGATTCCAATCTGACCTCCTAGGCTTGGTTAGTCACATTTAGATCGTTGGCCCCAACTTGCTCTCTCTTTTTTTTTTTCTTTTTTTAAATTATTATTTTTTTTTATAGGAAAAACATCTTTCATTTAAAACACGATATTAAACACCTAGATAATCTATATCTTTGGAATGAAATATTTTTGGGCAAAAATTAGGTGTCAACAGATGGTCAATTGTGCTAATGGTTGAGCTGAACTATTATTCACAACAGTGGATGTGCGTAAACCAAGGTATGACTACTATCCGAAGAGCAATCGTTGCAGGAGAAGAAGAAATCATCGTTGGAACTCGAACGAGGAAAAACCCAGAAGGAGTAAAGAAATCAAATCGAACCAGAGAACAGCAATTGAGAAGTAAACGGACTCATGTGTGCGATGAAATTATGGGTTTGGCGGAGAAGCAGAGAAGGAAAGTTGGGTTGAGATATAACCATTAGGGTTTAGAAGTAAAACTACCATTGATGGTAGAGAAAAGCTCTTCATGTCGAGAGAGAAATCCGAACATTCGCGTTCAGTTGTTCTTGTGCTTACCAAGATACCTGTCTTCTGATCACCAGAGGAAGCTAGTTGAAACATAGTATTGTTGTTGATGCTCCAAAGGGATGCAATCTCGCTACATGTCTGCAAACCCAAATAACCTCCATTTGCTTAGTTCAATACAAAATTGAGTCAATTTCAACCGGTAGTAGTAAGCTACAATCCGTCCATGATATCCGACTATAGTGTGTACCTGCCAATGCCAACCCAAGTCCATTTGAGATAGAGGTGTAGGAGGCGGATTGATGTAGCAGGTCGAAAGGATCACAGTTTCTCCACTCAGCGAAAGAAAATAGCAAACCAATGCCACAGAGGACTTCAACATACAAACGCATGGATTAATTTGAAAAAGCCTGCAAGACAAAATGATAATAGAAGGACCTTGGAGGGAGAAGTAGCGCGAACAGAAATTGGCTCGGGTTCTCCAAGCCAAATAGATATCCGATGGAGGAACCGCTTCTCATTTGTCGTATGGTCTAGGATGTTTTAGCTGCTGTTTCTGAAAAATTCCAAAGATGATCATTTTGGTCTTCATTTTGGTGTCTGCCTTTTACACAATGCGTAATTCCAATAGCATTCTCGTGGCCATGGGTTTGGCAAAAGCATGATGCTTTTATTAGCTTTCCGAACTTTAACGTTGTGCTATGCATGTGTTTTCAAGTTATCAATGAGACTCTACGGGTTGCTGATGGTTTTAATTGGTGATGGGCTTAAGGCCCGTCCGCCCATGCTGGGCCAAAAAGGCCCGGCCCATAGGAATAGAGCCCGTGGATGGGGGAAGGTATAAAAGGGAGGAGAGAGAGAGAACACACTGTTGGCACAATGAACGTACGTTCCCTCTCCCTCTCTCCC
Source organism: Eucalyptus grandis (assembly GCF_016545825.1). Classification (NCBI taxonomy): domain Eukaryota; kingdom Viridiplantae; phylum Streptophyta; class Magnoliopsida; order Myrtales; family Myrtaceae; genus Eucalyptus; species Eucalyptus grandis. Next base: position 3,091,344 of record NC_052621.1, on the reverse strand, counting down.
TCCAACAAGAACAAGACGCTTAAGGCGACGCCGGTCTCCCTTTCAAGGCAAATTGACATCATCGGATCAGAATTTCTTCCTCGATCTTCGGCATTGGTGTCTAATCTGTGGCTAACAAGGTACGCCGAATCTGTGGTGTGCTTTACGATCGGTGATACGTGTTTTCCGGGTTTCGTCTTCCGCATTGCTTTAGGGGTTCGATTTAGTGTCGAATCCGGTTTTCGGGGATCCGTTATTCCCAACATTGGTATCAGAGCCTTAGTTCACATTTTCCCGACCTGTTTGATGTTTTTTGATTGAATTTTTGCGAAGAAAATCGGCCGGCACAGATCGGGGCGAGAAATCCTGACACCCGAGCACTGTTCATTGATTTTTTCGTGTTTCCGTAAGTCAAAATCGATTTCTAAAGGAACTAGGTGAAAGAGGTCGTCGAGGCGAGTCCGGCGACATGTCCTGCGCCACTGGGCGACGCCACATGCGCGGCCAGAAGCTGCTGCGCGTGGGCACGACGCGCCTGGAAGCGCTGGCTCGCCCGACGCGTGCGACACACGCGCCGGTCGGCGAACCGGCACGTGCTCGCCACCGGCCGATGAACCGGCACGCACCGATCAGCGGACGATGCGTGCTGCGTCAGCATGACGTCATCCAACGATCAAGTAATCGCTAGGGTGACGTCATCGATGACGTCGGCACGACGACGGTTGGCCGGGCGATCGCCACCGGCCAGCAACCCGACCCAACCCACACCGCGGACGCCCGGCATGCGCGCGGCACGTGCCGGCTGACGTCTGCGTGACGTCAGCCCACGCATGCGCGCGGCACGTGCCGTCGGTTTGCCCGAACTAGACCGACCGGCCCGTCCGGTCCGACCGGTCTGACGTCCGGCGACCGGCGACCGGCGACCGTTGACCGACGACCGTTGACCCAAAAAAAAAAAATTTCAATTATGTCTGTATGGGTTAGAGGTAATCCTTTTTTATTCTGCATTTATTGCATGAATCATGGAAAATTATGTATTTTCCATTTTGTTTATTGTGGATTATAAGTGATCCATTTATTGGTTCTGCATTTGTTGCAGGAAAATTAGAGGAAGGAACATATATGGAACAACCGCTGGTTTCATAGTGAAAGGCCAAGAAGAAAAGGTATGTCGACTTTTGAGGTCGATATATGGCCTTAAGCGATCGTCAAGACAATGGTATATACGATTTCATAATGCCATAATGGCATATGATTTTACAATAATAGATGAGGATCATTGTATATATATCAAAAGATCCAAAGATCTATTTGTGATCATATCATATATGTTGATGATATACTAATTGCCGGAAGCAATATGGAGCTTGTCAATACTTTTGTCAAAAGTTGGTTGTCTTCCAATTTTGAATTGAAGGATATGGGATTTTAAACCCATAGACACTCCTATTGCAAAATGTGAAGGATTGAGCTATAGACTGTGTCCAAGGACTCCACAAGAGAATGAACAAATGAAATATATTCCTTATGCTAGTGATGTTGGGAGCTTGATGTACGCTATGATGTGTACAAGACCCGACATATGGTATGCAGTTGAAATGGTGAGTAGATACCAATCCAATCCAGGTCAAGCATATTGGAAGGCCGTTAAATGAATACTAAGGTATCTAAAGGGGACTGCTGATTATACGTTGAGTTATTATGGAAAGGATCTGCAACTCAAAGGCTATTCAGATGCTGATTGGGGAGGAGATTTAAATAAAAGGAAATCTACCTCTGGGTTTGTTTTCTTACCGAATAATGGCACCATATGTTGGAGCAGTAAGAAACAAAAGTGTATAGCCTTGTCCACGATTGAAACTGAGTTCGTGGCATTATCAGCAGCAATATAAGAAGATGTTTGGCTTAAGAGATTTTTTGGATCATTTAGGTGCTATTAGAAGTGCTGCAGATTCATTGTTGGTTAACTGTGATAGCCAAGCAGCAAAAATGTACACCAAATATCCAAAATATCATGGCAAGACCAAATATATAGATACCAAGTATACTTTTGTCAAGGATATGATTGCACGAAAAGATGTGAACTTAGAGTATATACTACGCATAGAATGGTAGCAGATCCTATGACAAAGCCAATACCTAGAGATGTGTTTTGTGGCCATATGAAATCTCTAGGATTGTGTAGAGGCTGATGTACTGAATATTGTAATTTCCCTAAGTGTTCACATTTGATGAATTTGTGTTTTCATCATTGATGCCTATGAATCTTTGTTTGATCTTTATGTATCTTAATGCTCAGTGCATTACTTTAAGTTGAGAAAGTATGTCGGACAGATATAATATTAGCCCACTCACATGGGTAATCGTCTCTATTTACTGTGTGATAAATAGAGATGAGACTGTTTTTAAGCTTATTATCTAGGTGATAATCGAGAGCTCAAGCTTAAAATACGTATGTCGCCTTAACTGGGTGTTAAGATGAGGACATAATACTTACTATGTCCGAAAGTAAAATACCCCACGTATTTTACTTTATCTGTCTATGATGCCAGATGTGAGTTCTCATGAATTTTGTGAATGAGTAGATACGTGAACTCAAGTTAGACATATTGAAAGGTGTAGACATACGCTCCATGGGAAAGGAGTTAATACCGTAATACGTATTTCATACTACGTATGCATGAGACGACCAATAAGAGTGGCAAAAAGTTTGATCTCAACTTTATGACGTGTGAGACTCTTGAGGAAAAGAGTTCCTCAATTTTTTAGTCCCCTCATGACTCTTACTTATTCTCAAGATTTCTATTTAGTGTTTGCTATCTTAGGATGTTGCCAATAGTCATGAGTTGATTCAATCTAATGGGGCATTTCTAGAAAAGCAAGCTGAACTGAAATTGAGAGTTTGAAGGAAAGAGGAAGATCGATTTTAGAGAATCACATTGTAGTTTTGTATTCACCGATTAACCAATTATGACTGTCTTTGGGATAATCATAATTGTGAATACAATATATATATATATATATATATATATATATATATATATATATATATATATATATATATATCATTGTTTAAAAGAGATCAAGAGAGATATAAATGTGATCGATCGATCTAGAGTACCGCATACTAAATCTACTCGGGATGTGATGCCCATTATGAGCTGCTATATATTCCTACAGATGTATGGCAACGAGCTCTCAAAGTATGCTAGTCACACGGATTATTCACCGGTATGAATGTTGAAGAGAGGTAAAGAGAATCCTGTTCAGCCCACCATGTGCGAGTGGGAGATGATAGTTTTAATTGGTAATGGGCTTAAGGCCCGTCCGCCCATGCTGGGCCCAAAAGGCCCGGCCCATAGGAATAGGGCCCGTGGATGGGGGAAGGTATAAAAGGGAGGAGAGAGAGAGAGAACACACTTGTTGGCACAATGAACGTACGTTCCTCTCCCTCTCTCCCTCCAACAAGAACAGTACGCTTAAGGCGACGCCGGTCTCCCTTTCAAGGCAAATTGACATCATCGGATCAGAATTTCTTCCTCGATCATCGGCATTGGTGTCTAATCTGTGGCTAACAAGGTACGCTCGAATCCGTGGTGTGCTTTACGATCGGTGATACGTGTTTTCCCGGGCTTTGTCTTCCGCATTGCTTTAGAGGTTCGATTTAGTGTCGAATCCGGTTTTCGATGATCCGTTATTCCTAACAGTTGCAAACATCATTAGAAAGGTGGCGGGTGATGACGGATGTCAACGAGAAAGGTAAATGAGAATTTTCTTGATTTGATTCCATGTGGGTATGGGCCGATCGATCTAATTCGCTGGGTTATCTCTGTTCATGCGGGCTAAACGATTCCCAAAGGATGGGAAGTATTCACTTCGTTTCGCACCGTGCATCTAGATCAAGATCAGTTCTAGGAAGCTCGAACTTTTAACCCATGGAGATGGCAGGTATTGCTCTGTCCTTCTCTCCGTTCCTGCGAATCTTGGTTCGACCTTGAAAAAAATGATCTTTCTTCAATGATCGATAACTATGAATTATATGCAGAGCAATTCTCGCTTGCCAACCCCGGAAACATCTTTATGGCATTCGGAGGAGGGCCTCGACTCTGTCCTGCATAGGAGCTAGCTAGAGTAGAGATATCCGTATTCCTTCACGACGTCGTTACTCGCTTCAGGTACTAAATGTGGCACCCTCTTTGCTTATATTTCTTTTCCCCTCGGGCAAAAGTGAACGTTAACAATGGCGAACTCACTCTTCATTTCGCGTGATAGTTGGGTGCCAGTGGAAGAAGATAAGTTAGTTTTCTTCCCGACGACGCGGATGCAGACATGAATATCGACCCTTCTTTCTTTTTTTGGCAGAGTAATGAGTATCTTATCTATCTACCTTGTTAGTGGCTAGATTTTGCCCCTGAAAATCCTACTTCCACTTTTATGTAGGCACATGTGGGAAGCAAATATGACTTATTCAACCGCATTTAGTCGAGTGCATTGGTCAAGCATTTAAGCCCCGGAGAGATTTTTTTTATTTGCAAAATCCCAAGGACAATCGATTTGAATGGAAAGTGCGAGTTCAGACGGGAATGCAGGAAGGAACAGGGTAAAGGAGAAAGACTATGGTCATTGCTTTCCATGGGGTAGTATTATCTAGATTAGTTCTATTAGAAAAAATCATATCGCTCAAAAGATAGATGGGTCACGCTTAGAACTTGCTAAAAATATGAAGTTCATATCTCATGATAGATTCATCTACATTTAACCGCGCTGGTACTGCATAGGCCATGTAGATACCTACAGAGCAAAATGAGAGGCATCTCTCCCTTTGAGATTTCGAATTGTCATGTGGGTCGTCGAGACACTTCCAAGTGATTCTAGGAGAGAACACGTGCTATTACTTCTCCATGCTTCTTATTGCTTCTTCGACAAGTTTGACCTTCTTCAAGTCGTCGCTGTTGACAAGGGAAAGTTTCTCAAGGGAGGATTTCAGTTGAGAGATCTGGTTGTCTTGAACGAGACTTCTTCCTCGATGTCTGCTCTTTCATTATCGATCGAGTGTACCTTCATAGCCGGGCAGATATAGAATGTAAAGATGAATGCAAAGCGTCCAACTCACTCCAGCAAAATGGTCTGCATGACCGCAAAAAATGTGATTCGTAACTACAAGGGCTTCGAATCAACTCAACAGGTACAATTGCAGACAACCGACTAGTGACCGTGACATATTGGTAGCAAATGGAACTGAGATTTGAGCAATTTATCTGTGATCTCAGCCAACAATACAATTGATGACTTGGAATTAAACTCACTAGATGCACGCCTGTCTTTTGCTATGGCATCCAAGGTTAGTAGTTTAAACTGACATTCAATCTTCGAGCAATGCCCGTCCCATTTTTTTCTTCTCCAACTTTAGATTTAATAAAGAAAATGAAGTCAGGTCACGCGTTTTATTGCTATTTATCTTGTTCTTGCTTCTGCATACATACGATGACAAGCATAAATTGGCTTTGCCGTGTTCTTCATAAAAAACAAATGCCCTCTCCAATAGAATGCCCTAAACAAATTACTTATTACATGGCTATGCTCCATTTTCTGCAGAGAGTCCTAATTGTCTTGACGTAAACGTCCAAATCCCACATGTTACGAAACGCGCCTATTTATCATTTGTATTTTTAAGTGATGCTTGGCTACTTTTATCACACTTCTAAATAAACCTTATTTCTAGACTCATCAAGACTCTAGTTACGGGCACGGAGTTGGTATATGTGCAAAAATACATAATTCTCTATCTGTTTCTTTTTCTTACGAGACATAAAAACTGTTGAGATCAACTCAGCCGACCATTGTTTGCCCTTAAATACAAGAAAAGAAGATCGAGCACGACTTGAGTGTGAATTTATCTTACTTAATTAGGATGTAAGTCCAAAATGTTGCTGAATTCTGTACTGACATGAAACGTAAATGCATACTGAATGAAAGCATTGGGCTCTGTGATTCCTCGTCGAACTGCGTTAATAAAGAACTCTTTAATTGCAAGCAAATAAACCTCTTACTAGAGCAATGAGAAATCCTCTATTTAAGTAGCGATAATTGCTCTTAATCACCCACAGCCCCACCACGGCAAGCATTTTGTGAATCTCTACTGTGTGTTGTCATTCGATAATCATGGTGAGCCATTACTTTGTGATCATCTTCACAGCGTGCGCCTTGTACTCCATCGGTGGTACAAGTATTAAGGCACTCCACCATGCTAGCTCGCTCTCTCTCGATTCATTACAGTCGTACCGTCTCTTACATTGCAATTGAATTTTTTCCTTCCTTTCGGGAAAGTTCACATTAGTTTGGAGTGTACCATTCCTTTTAGTTTTTCTTAATGTTTTAATGATTTTGATATCTCAATTCACCCTTCTCCCAAGAAAACAGACGAAGCACACAACTTTGGTCTTCATTCTTAATGCTATTAGCATTATTCAATGCAATGATATTCCCCAGTGATATATATTAATATTTTCCAAAAGCACGAAGATCCGCATGATACGTGGCTATCCATTTTCTTATAATCTCAAGTTCGGTATTCCGCTGCTTGACCAACCATATGGGATCTTCTTTTGTAGCTGGTAGTATGTCTAAACAATGAGAACCTGTAGGTAAGAAATTATTTTTCGCAGCATTAATTTGAGTATCGGAATCATTTGACTTTAGTTCGACATGAGTTGAGTCAGCACATACCTTTAGCTGTGTAGACTGCGACAACCGAATTTGAAATACTCTTCAAAATCCTACAATTGATGGTATAGAAGAATTACTTTGAAATCTTATCCAATTTAGTGATGTTTTCATGGAAATCTATAGGTTTTGATGCTACACATACCCTGCATAGCTAAAAGGATCTTGAAGCCCATTGGAGAAAATAATATTGCTAGCGAATCTGTGCAAAATGAGTTTGATGTCCTGCAATTTTCCATAGTCAGTGAAGAAACGAAAGGGTGTCGTATGTTGTTTGGTGTGTGTGTGTGTGTGAAAGAGAAAATTAAAAGAGTATCATAGATATGTGATTTTATTTTGTGACCATACTTGACCACCGTAATAAGTAGGGACCCAGTGTTGCCGAGGTGCAATGCCAAAGTCTCGCTTGCAGCGATTCACAAATTTATCTAGGCCAGAGGGAGCTGGTTGAAACATAGTATTGTTGGTGATGCTCCAAAGGGTCGGAATCTCGCTACATGTCTGCAAACCCAAACAACCTCCGTTTGCTTAGTACAACACAAAATTCGAGTCAATTTCAACTAGTAGTAGTAAGCTACAATCCGTCCATGATGTCCGACTATAGTGTGCACCTGCCAATGCCAACCCAACTCAGTGTTAGATAGAGGTGTAGGAGGTGGATTGATGTAGCAAGTCGAATTTCGGTAAGTCGAGAGGCCTGCGAAAATCTTCCTGAGAATGTCATTTCTTGGAGAAGTTCCGTTAATGGCATTGCATATCACATCTACTGGACGACTGAATGGATCATTGTACTGGGCAGCGTCTGCGTAGACTGATTTTAAGTAATCCTTGAGCTCTGAAGAACTTTCCAATGGTCTAACAAAAGATAAAAGATATGCATAATTAGATGTATACTCGTCTCTAAAGCATATCCATTAATATTTTTTTTTTTTTAAATATTATCAGAGCTTAAAACCATTATGTCATGTTAGAATCATTCCCCTTGTTTAGCGAAAGTTCACGCTATTATGGAATAAATTGTTAGGGTAAAAAACGCTTTTCACACACGGTCTTATCCGCCCTATACTTGATGGCAAGTGAGGGAGTTGATACCTGAAATTCACAAATCAAGAATGGATAGACCGTTTGTGCAAAGGTTCCTTTCACTGTCAATATATGCTATAAATTTCCAATTAGATATGTCTAACAACTTCTTATCTTCTAAAAATTACTTGTCCTACAGAACATTCTGAGAAGTCTCCAAAATACAATATGATGTATAATCCCAATTCCATCATCCACGCACCTGCAAGTTTTGAAAGTTTTGTTCAATTTTGCGAGACCATGAAGCTCAGAAGCAACTCTATCAATTTCCTCCCAGGATCTTCTAATGGTCTCGTGGCAAGAAAAACTAAATTGCTGAAATATTAACCAAATAATTATTCAAGTTAAGTTATCAATTTGATTAACGAAAACGCATGCTAAAGGAAAAAGGTATAAATCCAGCAGTTAAGATTACCAAAAAATCTTTTGCAACTCCCGCATAGAATGTTTCCCGAGGAATGATGTCGGGAAAGGATAGAATTGGAGCGGATGATGCCAATGCTCCGAGCGCCACATGAGGGTACTTTAATCGAAACCATGCAGCTAGCACTGAAAATCAAACATATGAAGATTGAAAGACCTACTTGTAAGTAATGTGTAGAATGTATGGTGTTGATCTATTCCTTGTAAACCTAATGGTAAGCACTTTCTTCAATGCCATTCAGGGCAAACTATCAAACTTGATATGGATTGTCGTTGTCATTATGACTAGCGCTCTTTAGGAAAAGTTCTATCCATGATATGTTCAAGAACAAGGACTTTCAGCAGACTATGTGTGTTTATTTACATTCTACTATAATTAATGGGAATCGTACATTGGAATTGATATCGTCAATGTGCGCAGTGGGCTTTTTCTTTAATTTCAATGCTAAGCAGTAGTCATATTGCTGATAAGTGAAAACATATTCGCTTACTTCCCCCTTATGATCCTCCAAAGACAATTATCGGAGAATGTCTGGCATTCAATTTCTGTTTCAAGTATACAAGGATTTCTGCATAATCGGCAAGAGCTTGTGCTGAGCTGAAATATCCGCGAGTCTTGGCATCTTTTAGTGCTTTATCGAGTGTCCACCCATACGGAATTGATTCACCATAATACCGATGCTGCAAGATTTTAACTTTACGTTCGTAAATTGCGTGAATATGTACCTATGCACGGCAAACATAAGGGAAAAAGAAGGTACTATTAGGCAAATTATATAGGGCCTTTTATTACCTCTATACAGACCAAAAGCGCTTTAAACTCAGCCGCGTTTTCCGCCACGAACCCAAGATATTTGATGTCGACGTCGAAGGGTGATTCAGAACCGAGAAAAACGAAGATCGGGGCAACTGCATTCGCACCGCCCCAGTATTTGGAATTGATTACATATCTTTGTTTGAAAGTAGTGTAACTTTCTGGCCTGTAATTAAAATGATCCAGGGTTTGGTTGTAAAAGAAAGTCTGGAAGTCTTTTGACGAGACGGAAGCTCGAACCGCCCATGTAGGATCTTGAATAAACGTTCGGTGGAATACGCTCAGCTTTGGGATATAGTAAGCATCGAAGTTCTTCCCGGTAGCAACACAAACCGAGAAAAGCATCACAATGATCAAAATGCTACAAAGTGATGAAGACATGTTGGGGTGTGTGGTTATTGCCTAGGCTAAAGCAGGTAGGCGAAGAGGAGGATCCTCAAGATGTTTTTGGGCTTCAACAAGTTCACATTTATATAGAGAAGCCCACAATCCCATATTGTACTACTATTTTCTATGCCAAATTACATTAAATGTATTAAATTATATTTCAGATTTGAGGATGTGTACAAGAGCTGATTCGATTGGAGGCCATTGATAGGTTTGTTAAACCAAGTATATTAGAGAAAAAGGATCTGAATAGATCACTACCTTATTTGGATTAAATTTTCAATTCTTGAAGGCCACACTAATTCATGTAATGATTTCTTTCCAGTTGGAGAAAACTGTCCGAGATAGCTGCCCCAAAGAATTAACTTTTGGCTAGACGGTGGACATCTTTCTTTATCCGTGAGTCCAGTCAAAAGGAGTTAAATTTGGAACAGAGAAAACAAGGTTATGCAGAGGACTAAGTTTTTTGTTCTTATCTATCATTGAAATGGCCTTCTAAAATCAATTCATCATTGATATTTTTTGTAATAGCAATTCAACATGTCATTGTTTCAAAGCAAGGAGATTGGCATATATTTAGTTATCCACACTTCGGTAATTCACTGCATGACCAACTAGTCAAGATCTGTTTGTATCTTTGGTTATAAATCCAAACAACGGAAACTTAAAACATATAATTAGTGACGCGAATATATTTTGAGTTTGAACCATGAAGTTAACTCAATCCAAGTAGAAAATCCAAATCTAAATAGGGGTTGTAATTTGATGCCCAAACAATCAAGATATTACACGTATACTTTCTACTTTGAAGTTAGATTCCTAATTTGGGTAGATTTACTTCTCTTGATTTCATTTGAATGATTCACAAGCACAGGAGACAAAGCAACAAATAAAGTGACTTGGTTATGTACCTTTCTTTGTATAGACAATGGTTATACCGTCTAGATTGTTCTTAAGGATCCTAAGATTGAAAAAAAGATCAAATTGTAAAGCATGGTTAGATAATGTAAAATTTTACTCTTCAGATGGATGTCCAATGATGAGCATTCAATTTTTCGTACCCTCCGCTACCATAAGTATTCCAATGTCCGTTTGAAAAAATAATGTTGCTATTAAACCTACGATGAATTAGATCTATATCCTACAACCAGAAACCCATAAAAAATAAAAATAAAAATAAAAAAGGTAAAGGACCATGATGTCAAGGTTTACTTTGAATTTTATGCATAAAAACTAGTTTAATCTACTTATGGCAATAAGAGCCAAAGATATATTTTTTCAAGAATTGGAGCATCGGTTTGCATTTATATAGATAAACCCTCGATCCCAATTTGTACTACTATTTTCTATGCCAAATTACATTAAAATAATTAAATTATATCTCGGATTTGACCATGTGAACAAGACCCGATTCCATTGGAGGATGTAAATAGGTTTGTTAAACCAAGTATAGTGGAAAAGAAAAGGAATCCCAATAGATCACTACCTTATTTGGATTATATTTTCTTTTCTTGAAGGCCACACTAATTCACGTGACAATTTCTTTCATGTTGGAGAAAACGAGGTAAGGACACTTGGAGTACCAAAACTTAGCATGAAGAAAATGTACACTTAAGTACCAAAATTGGAATAAAATTGATCACTTAAGTGCCACTCCGATCAAAATCCGACCAAATTGCTGACGTGGCAATTTTCCGACAAGATGAGTGCAAAACGGCGTCGTTTGCACGCTGACGTGGCGAGAAAATGCAAAAACAATATCGTTTTTGTGTCTAATGTGTAAATAATTAATATAAAAATTAATTTAATTTAATTTAAACTTAAATTTATTTAAAATATTCTAAAAATAAAAACTTAAAAGGGGGCCGCCGAAGGAGGCGGCGAGGGCTGAGCTCTTGCCGCCGCCGCCTCCCGCCACCGTCGGAAGGGCCAGCGACGGAAGGGGAGGGTTGGGTTGGGTGGCGGCCCCTAGCCAACTGGGTGGCAAGGGCCGGCGACGGGGGAGCATCGGCAGGGTCGCGGGCCTTGGCTAGAAGCCGGCGACATCGGCCGATGCGAGCCTCGCCGACCCCTCAGTGAACCGGCAGCGGGCCCACGAGCCCTCGCTGGATCCGGGCGAGGGTTCGCGAGCCTCAACCACCTCCTTCACCCCCTTCCCCTTTTTAATTTTTTAGAATATTTTAAATTAATGTAAGTTTAAATTTAATTTAATTAATTTTATATTAATTATTTACACATTTTTACTTTTTAGAATATTTTAGCTAGTAATTTAATTTTTATTTTGCAGACAACGTTATTTCAAGTGAGTTTGAGCTGAGTCGGCTCTCCGACGAGCCACGTAGGCAAGCAAAAATAATAAAATATTGTCACGTAAGATTTTTGGCAAGGTTCGTCGAGGTAGCACTTAAGTGTCTCACTTTTCAAAGAAAATGTCACTTAAGTGTACATTTTCAAAGTTTTGGCACTTAAGTGTCCCCTCATGTCAAGTTTCGGCACTTGGACTATTCTTCGCTCGGAGAAAACTGTTGCCACACCAAAGAATTAACTTCTTGGCTGGACGGTGGATATCTTTCTTTGTCTGAGTCTAGTCAACAAGAGTTAAATTTGGAACAAATAAAAACAATGATAACTTTGTTAAAAGATATAAAGGACTTTCTTTTTTCTTTTTTGGTGACCTAGGAACCCCACACGGCCGGCAATCGAGGTAAACCAGGGGCAACACGTGCTAGCCACCACATACCGTGCTACTACCAGGTAAGTCGTCAAGAAACTCAAAACAAGTTGCAGGAGCTTCAAACACTATACCTCCTCGATGGAAATCTAGCGCCTTTCTAGCTGAGCCACCGCGCGGGTGGTTATAGAGGACTTTCTTTTGTTGTTACCTATTATTGAAATGGCCTTCTTGAATCAATTCATCATGGATATTGTTTGTAATAGCAATTCAACATATCATTGTTCCAAAGCAAGAAGATTGGCATATATTCAATTATCCCTACTTCGGTATTTCGTTGTATGTCCAACTAGTCTAGATCTGTTTGTGTCTTTGATTATAAATCTAAGCAACCAGAGTGTGCAAAACATATAATTACTGATGAGAATATATTTTGAGTTTGGAAATGAGGAGACCCGATCAAAGTGGAAAATTCAAATCTAAATAGGGCTTCTGGTTTGATGCCCAAACAAGCAAGAAATTACAAAATTACTTTCTACTTTGGAGTCAGATTCCTAATTTGAGTAGGTTCCCTCTCTTGATTTCATTTTAGTGACTCGCAAGCATGTGAGACGAGTCGCAAAGCAACAAATAAAGTGGCCCATTATGTATTTTTCCTTGTATAGATGGCAACGGTACTGTCTAAATTATTCTTTAGGATCCTAAGATTGAAAAAGAGATCAAATTGTTAAACATGATTATGTAATGTGGAATTTTACTCTTCGGATGAATTGTACGGTGAGGAGTATTTGACTTTTTATACCCTCTGTTACTATAAGGATCTTGATGTCCATTTGAGAAAATAATGTTGCTCCCAAACCTACAATGAATTAGCTTTGCACCAGCAACCCAAAAGAAAATAAAATAAGAGGGGATGATGATGGTAAGGTTTATTTTGAATTTTATGCATAAGAACTAGTTTAATCTATTGATAGCAACAAGAGCCAAACATCTATTTTTCAAGTCATTGAAATCATACATGCCACCGAAGTAGGTGGTGACCTAATGCAAAGCGGGACGCAACTGCCGTATTGGTAGTTGCATTCATAAGTGAATCTGCTGGAGATGGGGAGGCGCCGTTTTGAACACAGGATTGTTTTGTGTTGCCGATAGGGAATGCCATTTCCTGCAGCTCAACAAGCAAATCCCCCCTTCGAGCTCAATAGAAGTGTTAGTTTTCTTAGACGCTACCAAATTTTATTAGGGAAGTTTTCAAGAAGGGGACAATGCAATTAAAAATCCGACCCGATTACGGGTGCCATGAAGCTCTCAGAACTCTCAAGGCATTGCTTTCATTTAAGTAAATTTCAGAACCAACTAAAACAATTCTGTCAATAGGAAACAACACCGTCAATATTAGAAATCCTTCAGCAAAAGAGGCACTGCCTAGTTTTTCGACGCAAAGACTCACGAAGAAAATTTATCAGCCCAAAAAAAAAAATAATAATTAATAAGACAATAATTCATTTTATTAATTATGATCAAGTTACTATTTATATTTAAAATGAAATAAGACAATAATTCATTTTATTAATTATGATCAAGTTACTATTTATATTTAAAATGAAATAAGACAATAATTAATGAAATAAAAAAAAATAGACCGAGGACAAAGATTTTAACAGATATAAAAGGCCATGAGGTCTAGGCTTGTCCCTGAAGAATGAAAAATCAAAACGATACAGTCCCAAAATGGAATAACATGCTCTTAATACTGCTAACATGGAATCCAGTAACATAAAAACAGAACACCAAACTCTGCATACTTGCAAAAAATGTCGTCAGCAGCTGAACTAAGCCCACAAAGGTACACAACACATGGGGCGTCTGAACCTTCAATGCTGATCCGTCCCGTTGATTGAGATTTTGTCCACCGCAAAGTTGATCTCCGAATCTGCTCACATTTGATATACATTGTCAACTGATATAAGAAAGATGGACCAAAAATGTAACCATTTCACAGGATAACATTCTCGATCTTCCAATTTCCACCATTCAAGCAAGTTCGCAAACTCCAAAAGGACCAAAATTTCCACTAATTTGTGCTGCTGAGCTAAGAATACTGGAACCTCAGCATTCGACATGCCGAGAACTTGTTTCCAGTTCCACAGCTTCAGAATTAGCATGACAAAAGTCATTCAACTATCCCACATTCCGCATTTGCTTGATTTGGAATACGCTACAAATGCACCAAAAGCATCACAGTTTCTCCACTCAGCGAGAGAAGGCAAACCAATGCCACAGAGGACTTCAACATACAAAATGATGATTGAAGGACCTTGAGGGAGAAGCAGTGAACAGAAGTTGGCCGGGTTCTCCAAGCCGAACAGCTATCCGATAGAGGAACCGCTTCTCATTAGTCGTGTGGTCTAGGATGAGTTAGGTGCTGTTCCTGAAAATTTCCAAAAAGAATCGCTTTGGTCGTCGTGTTTCACGTGACGCTGTTCCCACATGCATCAAGATTCCACCCCGTTGAATTTCTTCTTCTTTAAATGTTTCTCTTCTTTTCTTTTTCTTGATCAGAAGATATCGGATAAGAGTTATATCTTTATTTTTCGATCCCATGGATGACGACATCTTTGTCTTTGGATGACAGGAAGAGCATGACAAGATCAGAGCGAAGAAATATCGTTGCGAGAGTCCGGACTGGAATGACTATCAGGCCTATGCCTTTCACGCAATGCGCAAAGTCCAACGGCATTCTCGTGGCCATGGGTTTGGCAAAAGCGTGACGCTTCCGAGCTTTAACGCTGTGCTATGCAAGTGTTTTCAGGTTATCAATGAGACGATGCGGGTTGCGAACATCATTAGAAAGGTATTCAGGGAGGCGATGACGGATGTCAACGTGAAAGGTAAAGGAGAATTTTCTCGATTTGGTTCCATGTTGGTATGGGCCGATTGATCTAATTCGCTGGGTTATCTCTGTTCATGCAGGGAGGATACCTAAAGGGTGGGAAGCATTCACTTCGTTTCACACCGTGCATCTAGATCAAGATCGCTTCGAGGAAGCTCGAGCTTTTAACCCGTAGAGATGGCAGGTATTGCCCTGTCCTTCTCTCTGCTCCTGCGGATCTTGGTTCGACCTTGAAAAAAATGATCTATCTTCAATTGACTGATCGATAACTATGAATTATATGCAGAGCAATTCTCGCTCGCCAACCCCTGGAAACAACTTTACGCCATTCGAAGGACGGCCTTGACTCTGTCCCGCATGGGAGCTAGCTAGAGTAGAGACATCCGTATTCCTTCACCAACTAGTTACTCGCTTCAGGTACTAAATACGGCACCCCTCTTGCTTTACATTTCTTTTCCCCTCAAGCGAAATTGAAGGTTAACGATGGCAAACTCACCCTTCATTTCGCGTGACAGTTGGGTGCCAGCGGAAGGGAAGAATAAGTTATTTTCTTCCCGACGACGTGATTGCAGAAGCCGTACCCCATCTATGTTCGTCGATGCGACGCGTTCGGGCAATGTACATAGGGGAGCAAAACTGTCCTGGGTGCGAATGGGCGAAGCTAGTGGTTTAGAATAGAAGATGCAAGTGGGGATACAATTTATTGGATCCGATAAAAATCAAGTCACTTATAATGTAACATAGCAAGCAACTCTTGAGATTATTTCGTTCATTCGATCTGGCTCGCCGCTAAGAGCAATAGCCACTATTTACAATGCACGTGCATTTGGGGGCGGGGGAGGGAGAGGGAGAGAGGAGTTTGTGGTGATGATTCTTGAAGCACTAGCAAACATGAATATCAACCCTTCTTTCTTTTTTTGGTGGAGTAATGAATATCTTATCTATCTACCCTCGTTAGTGCCTGCATTTTGCCCCTCAAAATCCTACTTCCGCTTTTATGTTGCCACATGTGAGAAGCAAATATGACTTTATTCAACCACACTCGGTCGACTGCATCGATCAAGCATTTAAGCCCCAGAGAGATTTCTTTATTTCCAAAATCCCAAAGACAATCAATCTGAATGGAATATGCACGCCCAGAGAAGAATGCAGGAAGGAACGGGGTAAAGGACAAAGATTATGGCCAGTGCTTTCCATCGCGTAGTGTTGTCTTGATTAGTTCTATTAGGAAAAATCAAATTGCTCAAAAGATAGACGGGTCACGCTTAGACCTCGCTAAAAATATGAATTTCATAACCCATGAAAGATTCATCTACAGTTAACTGCGCTTGTACTAGCGGCCTAGGGCTTAGGCCATGTAGACACCTACAGAGCAAGATGAGGGGCATCACTCCCTTTTAGATTTCGAATTGTCATGTGGGTCGCCGAGATGCTTCCAAGCGATTCTAGCAAAGAACACACGCTATTGCTTCTCCTTGCTGCTTATTGCTTCTTCGGTGAGTTTGACCGTCTTCGAGTTGTCGCTGTTGACAAGGGAAAGTTTCTCGAGGGAGGATCTCAGTCGAGAGATGTGGTTGTCTTGAATGAGAGAATTCTTGCTCGATGTCTGCTCTTTCATTATCGATCGAGTATACCTTCATAGCTAGACAGATATAGAATGTATAGATGAATGCAAAGCGTCCAACTCCACTCACGCAAAATGGTCTGCATAACCGCAAAAAAATGTGATTCATAAACACAAGGACTGCAAATCAACTCAACAGGTATAATTGCAGACAACCGACTAGTGACCATGACATATTGGTGGCAAATGGAACTGAGATTTGAGCAATTTATCTCCGTGATCTCAGCCAACAATACAACTGATGACTCGGAATTAAACTAACTAGATGCATGCCAGTCTTTTGCTATGGCATCCAAGGTTAGTAGTTTAAGTTGACATTTAGTCTTCGAGCAATGCCCGTCCTGTGTTTTCTTCTCCAACTTTAGATTTAATAAAGAAAATGAAGTGACATAATGAACATGGCTAGGCTCCATTTTCTGCAGAGATTTCCAATCGTCTTGACGTAAACTTCCATTCGATTAATTCTAGATATTGCAAATGTACCAATCATCATCTATAATATTAAGTGATCCTTGGCTATTTTTGTCACTCTTAAATACATGTTATCTCTAGCCTCATCAAGAATTCTTAATATATGTATGATTTGGTTTATGTACTTTATTCTTTATATGTTTCTTTTTCTTATGAGACATAGATGCCATTGAGATCAATTCATTCAACCATTGTTTGCCCTTGAATACAAGAAAAGAAGATCAAGCACGACTTGAACGTGAATTTGTCTAACTTATTAGGATGTGCGTCCAAAACATTACCAAATTCTGGACAAACATCAAATGTGATTGCGGGGTCCCTATGATTCCTCGCCGAAGAATAGAAGTACATTAGTAAAGAACTCTCCTAATGCAAGCCAAAAACCTTCACTTTAGAGCATTGAGAAATTCTCTATTTAAGCAATGAAATCGTCATTCTCAATATTCACAGCAAGCACATTGTGAATCTCTACTGCGTGTTGCCATTGGATAATCATGGTGAGCCGTTACTCGTGATCATCTTCATACCTGTTGTGAAGATGATCATGGAGTAACAACTCACCATGATTATCGAACGGCAACACATAACAGGTTCTGTAACTGCAGGCTCCTCTTTTTATTCTTTTCTTTTCTTTTTTTCCTTTTTTTGGCTCTGACCGTGGCAGCCAGTGCAATTTCACAATCAAGTTCCTTCACTGCCGATTCCATCAAAGTCACAGGTGTTACTTGCTGCTTCCATTTTAGCAATGATAGACCGCAAATCCAAGATAGACACAAGACAATGTGAAGGGTTGATTGAGCTTCGCCATGTCAGCTTCAAATATACCTCTAGGCCGGACATTCAAATATTCTGTGATCTCAGCCTGGCCGTTTACAGCGGAAAGGTAAAACTTCGGACTTTATCTGATGCCTAACTTTAAATATGACTTCATCAACTGAGCATTGAATTACGAGAATAACACTAGTGTTTCGATCACCTGAACACGAGGAACAAAAGGTTTGACAATTACGCGATTGTTCCTCTCAGATTGTTGCTTTTGGTCAGAGAAAGTGGGAAAGTGGGAAAGTGAGAGTGGAAAGTCAACAGTGATAGTGCTGCTGCAACGCTTTTGTGATCCTGATTTTGGTCGCATTACACTCGACGGAGTGGATATTCGGTAGCTGCAACTCAAGTGGTTGAGGCAGCAAATGGGTGTGATCAGCCAAGAATCGGTTTTATTCAACGAGACAAATCGGGCCAACACAGCTTATGGAAAGGATAGAGATGGTGCCGAGCAAGAAATACTCGCCGCATCAGAATTAGCACACGCCCACGTGTTCATTAGTGGATTGCAACAGGTTAGACAGTCGCTATTTATTCCGTGTGCATGACTTACATTTGCTTTCAAATGGGCTTATTTGATTTTTACAGTACGAATTTTACGTTCGGGGATATGCTACAATGGTTGGTGAAGAGGGGCTCATCTGTCGGGCAGTCAGAAGCAATGAGTGGCTATTGCTTGCGTTTTAGTTAAAAGCCATAAAAGATTTCTGCTTAACAAGGCTACGAGTGTGCTAGATACAGAATCTGAGAAGACGGTTCAAGAGACATTGGACCGCGTCATGGTGCACCGAACCACACGCGTGGTGGCTCATAGGTTATCCACAATCAAGATTGCAGATGTGATCGTGGTAATTAAAAGCGGAGTTATTGCTGAGCAAGGAAAGCACAAGACTTTGATCTACATCAAGGATGGTCTCTATGGATCCGTGGTTGCCCTACACACTAGTGGCAGTCCCGCACAGCTCATTAGGCTTAAAGTTTGTTGAAACTCTTACACGATTAGATGTATGTAATTTGCTCAACTTGCTCGTTAAGGTTCAGGCGTTCGACAAATGACATCGATTTCGTATTGGCTCATCTTGCTCGTTGAGGTTGAGATGGTTTCTGGTCAATGGACGAACTATCGCAACCACCAAGAAGAAACTTCAGGCACCCTGAAGCAGACGGGGGAGAGATGGGAAGACAGATACTGACAAGCACAATTTTAAAACTTTGCTCGTTGAGTACACGAAACAAGCAACGACTATCCAACCTATTCCAAATTCCACTAATTCTAAAATTATGGTCATTGCACAATTTAAAACCTCGCACGATTTTAAACCATGATCATGGCGCTCCATTGGTAGTATAGTCAGAATAGTACTAGAAAATCAAATCAATTCAAAAAAAGATAGATGGGTCATGCCCAGACCTCACTAAATATGGATTTCACATCTTATGAAAGATTTAATCAATAGTTAACAGCGCTTGTAAAGTGCTTTTGAGTCTAGCTGGCTTTGATACATTGCTTGTATTCTACAGAATAATTATATGCAGCACAAAAAAGAAGCCTGCCGATCATTCCACGAAATGTAGACCCAGTTCTAAAGCCAGCCATCTTGCAGAGACTGGTATAGATCATGAAGACACCTCCAGAGCAAATGACCCGGCATCCGTCCCTTTGAGATATTGAATTGTCACGTTCATCGCCAGGACGCTTCCCGAGTGGATTTCTAGCAGAGAAAATGCACTACTGCTTCTCCTTGACATATAGCTTTTTCAACGACTTTGACCTTTTTCAAGTTTGTCGCTGCTTGACAAGGAAAGTTTCTCGAGGGAAGATTTTAGTTGAGAGATCTGGTTGTCTTGAACAGAGACTTCTTCCTTGATGTCTGCTCTTTCTTTATTGATTGAGTGTACCTCCGTAGCCGGGTAGATATAGAATCTATAGATGAATGCAAAGCGTCCAACTCACTCCTGCAAAATGGTCTGCATAACCGCAAAAAATGCGATTCATAAAAACAAGGGGTTCGAATCAACTCGACAGGTATAACTGCAGAAAACAACGAGTAACCATGACATACTGGTATCAAATGAAACTGATAAGCGAGTAATTTATCTCTTTGATCTCAGCAACAAAACAAAGCTGGATGACTCGGATTAAAGATTTAAGAAGCTGTAAAGGTATTGATTACCAAGCTCGACTTGAAGTCTCGCTCAGCCCTAGAGAGTGGTTTCTGTGAGCTACAGGTAGCTTCCTTAAACATTTTAAACGTTCATCCAGAATCTCATGCTGCAGGAGTGCATGATCTATCCTTTCATCCAACACTGCCTGCTTTCTCTCAACTTTCAAAAGCCTCCCTGTGCCTCAACTAAACGAGCATGCTGGTCATCAATTATTCGCTTTAGCTGAGGGGCATGATGCTTAAGCTCAAAGTGAACCTGAAGATAAGATTTACGTAGTCATCAGTGACTCGATCTTCCTGCCAATGAGCTAGCGACTAAAAAGCCTCCCATGTGCCTCAACTTTATGACAGGTCCAAAGTATATGTATGACATTAGCTGGTAAACTAAAATGAAGCCAACCAGGGAAAATCCTGAAAATTAAGGATATGCAAAGCGGAGCCTCAAAAGTTCTTTTTGCAAAACATTAGGCAGTCATGCACCAATATGCACACAAGCACAAAGGAAACGGTTTCCAGGAGGCTTACAAATAGGTTTCTGCCATACAAGCTAGATGACTTTCACGGTATGACATTTAGTGGAAAAAGTGACTTCAAATGTGAATGTCTATAACTTTGCACATAGTTAAAAGAATTCAATAAGCCATCAAGTCTAGATTGACTTTCACATTTGCCTTTTTGCTTAATCTAAATCTTACTATACATGGGCTTTTACTTTTTCAACTCAAAACATTTGAACCTTCAAAACATAATGCCATTGACATGTCAATTCGTGCATAGCTTCTTAAAACATTTTGATATTTGGACAATCTTTGAATTTTGGCAGGAAAATTCTTGCTTATGTTTAGTGCTAAAACTAACAAGCTCGCTATAAATAAAACCAGATCCTTAATTCCAAGACAGATAAAGTCAAAAGATAGAACTACAGTTAAAAAAGCCACAACCAACCCAAAATGCGCCTCCAAGAAAGAGAAGAAAAGGAGCATGCCAACCTACTTAATGAAACGCCAAAGGTCCACTAACCCACAATTCTCTTTCATAGAATTAAAGAATATGTTCTTACCTTATGTGCATATTCCACATAATTCTCATGGAAAATCTTAAAGTACTGATGAAGGATTGACCGGCCTTCAATAGAATCAGCAGCAACAGATCGCAGATTCGATGGTGTCTGGGAACAAGAACCACTTTAGGACCATTAATAAGTTCTTTGCTGATCATAGCAGGAGTTTCCATCTCCTTTGACTTTTCCAGGCTAATATCTTCTTCTCTGAATCAACACTAACAGGAAGCAAGACATCCAAGTCTTCATCTCTACGACAATACATTCCCAACTGAAGTAACTCCAACAATCCATGAATAACCAAATGAATCAGATAATGAGAGAGAACCACAAAGAGGAGCTGGCGAGATGTTTCCTCAAGGCAGGTGCTCAAAACAGGATTTATGGAGGGTGTTCTAACAACTTCCTCCTTGCCATTTGCTTGACTCAGAAGGGGAGAAAATGCAATACTATTGAATCAATTCCTCCAGAATGAAGAGCATAGATCCTTTCTGGCACTAGGGGGTCAGCAAACATCATAATTCGCGCATCACTATTGGTCTGTTGAGGCAAAGCCAAATCCACGATTGCCAATCTTAGCAAAGGAGGAGGCTGCCCTAAACCAAATCGTGTTTTCTAATGGTTTGTTAATATTCCACTTGGAAGGCTCCTCAGAGTTTGACTCGCAAATCATAGCAAGACCCAGTATCCGGTCGAAGGAGTCAACCCGCAGACGAGGTGGGACTGCTCTATACCCAAACTGGCTGAATTTCATCAGCTAGGGCATCCACTTGCATTTGACCGCCACTCCAAGTTGTCACAAGTATTGAATCTTTGCTAACTAAATTATAGAGAAAACTGACTGCACAGCCTTCACACTCTGCACCCCTAACTGCTACATCATCTTCCCTTCCCATGACAGGCTTTATGTAGAGGCCCTGGAAATCAATACAACGATAAACAGAATCAGCCCTTAGCCTCCCAAATCACTTTCAGATTGTAGAAAAACACACATGCACACACAATCTTGATGGGGAAATACATGAATCATAATATCTTATACTGAAAAAAAAGACCAAAACAACCCAATACTTCTTCAGTTCATTGCACCATCCTAAAATAAAGCACAAGATGGAAAAATATATTCTAGGCGCAAGTAAAGTTATTTGAGGGAAATATTTGGCCAAATTAGCATTATACCAAGGCAACATCAGTGTGCCACATATGTGGGTGTGAGCACATGATGTTCACTATGCAAGCAATGTTCACTAGGTAGATGTTTGAGTAAGTATACGTCATGCATGCATCTCGCAACATTAATTGCCTGTCAGCTGTCAATATTATCGCACATCATGGATTCAGGAGGACATTCACATTGTTGATGGGCAGTAACAAAATACCTGTAAAGAAAGAGATGCATCAAACAATGCATAAGGATGTGCCTTTACAGTAGCTAGATTTGCCCCTTCTGCTTCTTGCTGAGCTAATTCAGGAAATGTAGCTTCCAACCAAGATATTGCCATGCTGGAGTTACGTGCAGCAGTTGGATTTGTTGATTTTAGACCATATGTATGAGCATCACCATATATCTCCAGTATAGATTGCCATTTGTGAGCACTGTTGATGAAAGTTGACATTACTCAATTAGTCTTACTACAAAAATTTGGTAAGACAAAAAAAATTACCCTAAGCTTTCCTTTTAACATGTGTCAGTAATTCTAACACCAAATTATGAACTGAAACTTTACAGCTAAAGGAAGAGACAGCATCTGTCAACAACTGAGGCAAGGATAATTCTTGTGAATAAAGGGCGTCCCTAGTGGACAAGGATCCCCACTTTGCAAAGTTCAGGGAGGGTTGTCTATCACATGCAACCCACCTTGTATTTTTTTATAAGAGGTGATTCAACAATGCAAACCAGTCACCTTCGCCATAAAGGTAATATTAGGACATCAACTATGAAATTTCAAGTACAAAGTAAAGACACAAAATTACCTTTTGAATGGGACAATCGACAAAGGGATGTAAACTGAACCATCAGTAAAACAAAACAAAAACCTACAAAAACAAAGATCACAGGATTATGGTCAAAGTCACAATTAAAATAAAAATTCAAATGGCAAGGATAATTCTTGTGAGCGTTCCACGAAATCAACTGAAGAATTGGTAGAAAGGGGCAGCAAATTGCATCTCCAAGACACTATATGACAATACTGCTGGCTGAAGAATAAATGAGACACAAACATTTTCCTCCACATTGGCTATCAATGCAATTTATCGGACAAACAAAGGTAAGCGAGGACTGCATCTAATCCCTGTCATTGTACTAAAAAAATCTTTTTCCCTCATGACTTACGCTGAATCTGTCCCACAAGTGATCACTCCAAAATAGAAATCAACAGTGCAAATTGATGCAGCTTTTCTTGATTTAACAGGGTCCACAGGCTGTAGGTAAAATTCTTGCTCTGGTTGCACGGCATTGGCAGACAAATCAAAGAGTCTTGACCCCAAAAGTGGAAACAATCAGAAGATAGTCATTGACATGCAAAAGAAAGAGAGCAAAACATGCTTAGTAACCCAGAAAGGGATAAAAATTTGAGGGAAGCCATTTGGCAGATTACCAAAATATAAACCATAAAAAGCCCCTCCAGTTCTTAGGCTTGTCCTTTACACTACTGTGCCCTTTCAATAATGTCTCTCCAAAGCTAGGAAAATACCATTGTTTGGGATATATGTCCCTATCTTGCGAGGGTTTTCCCTACTACTTCTGACATGCACACCCCCAACAATTTACATCTTTCCAATAAAGCATCTCCAGGCATTCTTCCGCTTGCCCCGAATCTCCCTAAATAATTCCCTCACATCTTATACTCACTAAACCATACCCTTTGTTCCTCAATAATCGCTTGGAATTATTAACAACAACAACAACAACAATAACAACAATTCACAGAAACAAACAACACATATTTCAGATAAGCGATACAGCACGACTCCTGCAAGTGAAGACATAATCAACTCATGCACGACTTCAGAAACAGATAAAACAACCATCTAACTCGATGAAATTTCACTCAGCAGCACATCCTAGCAGCAATTTCAGCAGAATAATTAACACGTTATGAAGTTTCTCAAAACGTTCAAGCAGTGCCAAGAAGCTGCACATCCGATTGGCCACATGCAAATTGCTCGACCCCAGAAAAACGTTCACTTGCCCTCAGCCGGACACCAAACCCCATTTGCTCACAAGCAAATAGTTTCGCCCAAGAGAGGAAAAACTATCAAGCATAGCCAAACTTCATTAAGATCAACTCATGGACACTACAGCCCTAACCAAAACTACCCCCATCGCGGATCACTCGTTTCCAAATACTTCAACGTTCATCAACCAGGTGCCCAAGATAGCGAATTCACTACCACACAAACCCTAGACGAACAGACCCGAACCCAATTCCGAACATACAATTCCCAGCACGAATCGCACGATAAACCTGAAACACCGAATCAACACTAGCATGTGGTTCGGCTGACAGGGACCGCAACCTTCGGGGGTGACTGACCTGGAGGTTGTTGGACTTGATGTAGGACCAGACGCGCATGAAGCAGCCGAGGCGGGAGGTTTGGGACTGGCCCACGAAGTCGCGCACGGTCGAGGGCAGGTTCACGAGGTCGATCAGGTTGGCCAGCTTCTTGGGGTTGTCGCCACGGCCTTCTTCATCCTCTGCGGCAACATTTTCCCCTTCCTCTGTGACGGCGTTTCTTCAGAGCGGAGCCTATTTTCAGTCGGTCTCCAGCGAGAGACGGCGCGAGTTGTGAAATCAAGTCGGCTCGCGGACCGGGTCCGTTTTATCATTTTAAATTCTCAAGATTCTACTTTTAATTCACCAAAAATACCTAAAAAAATTTCCTCGTAATACTAAACTTAGGATTAAGATATTCTCATTTTCAAATATTAAAGAGAAACTAAGGGCGCGTTTGGTTGTGTTTACGTTTTAAAAATTGTTAGAACGTAAATAGAAAAAAGTGTTTGTTCTAACAATTTTCAACAAAAATACGCGTTTGGTAAACTTGTTAGGGAATAAAAAATAAACAGAAACATGTTTGGTAAATTTGGATAATTTTTTTATTTCTTTTATTTTTTCTAATTTTTTTCTTATTTTTCCTTTTTTTCTTTTTCATTTTTTTCTTCTTTTGGTAGGTCGCCGCCAAAGCCTTGGCCTGGCGAGGGCCGAGCTCGCCCGGCCGGGGCGGCGCGGCCTCGCCGGCCGCCGGGCGAGCTCGGCCTCGCCGGCTGGGCGAGCTCGAGGCGGACGGGCGAGATCGAGCTCGCCCAGCCTGGCGCGAGGGTCGGCTCGCCTTGATCCGGCGAGGCCGAGCTCGCCCGGCCGGCGGGGCGAGGCGCGGCTCGCGGGCCACCGCTGGGCGAGGCTCGCCGGGCCACCGCCGGGGGCGAGGCCGAGGCTCGCCGCCGCCGGGCGAGGTCGGCCTCGCCGGATCTGGGCGAGATCGAGCTCGCCCGGGGCCGGCGCGAGGTCGGCCTCGCCCAGCTACGGCGAGCCTCGGCCTCGCCGGGGGACGGCGAGCGTCGGCCTCGCCGGGGCCGCGAGCCTCGCCGTGGCCGGGCGAGGCCGCTAGGCCCTCGTCGGCCGGTCGCCGGCCATGGCCGAGGGGCGACAGCCAAAAGAAAGAAGAACAAAAAATAAGAAAAAAAAAAAAAAAAACAAAGTGTTTCGATTTGTGTTTGAAACAAATGTAAACAAGTTTTTGTGTTTTCTTGTTTGTTTTTTTTTGTTCCTTGGAACAAAAAAGAACAAAAAGGAACAGAAACGCACACAAACGCGTTTGTTCCTTTTTGTTCCAGAACAAAAAAGAAATTTCGTTTCCTGGGAGCGTAGAAATAAGTGCCAACCATGCAGGCCCTAATTGGTAGAAGTAAGAAATAGTTTTTTTTTTAGCTTTCATATAGGCTCAAATTAGAATGAGAAAACCATTAAATACAATAGTTTTTTTTTTTTTGGTCGGTCTATTCTATTCCTACTTTACACTTACTCGGACTTTTGCCTTGCTTCTTGCAGGGTGTGGGAGTCGAAACCTACTCCTGAAACTTACGCATCCCCACCCCATCCCCCTGAGAAGGTGAGAATTTGAATCCCTCATCTCCCCCTTCCATGTTGGAAGGGTGGCCACTGGGGCGAATCCCAGTGGTTATTAAATACAACAGTTCACGGACACCAAATGTGTATATGCTCATGTGAAACTTACTAATGACAAATTAGTTCTTTTTTAAGGATGAAATTTAGGAGCTGTTTGAACGACGCTCTCAGAAGTTGAGGAGATATTTTTTTCTCGGAGATAAAAGCTGAGGAACTTAAGGAAAACAGCAAAAATATCGTGCCAAGACAGATGGGACTTCTCCGATACAAAGGGCTTACGATTAGAAGAAAGAAATAGGAAAGAGAGGGAAGGAACGAGGATGGTAAATAAGGCAGCAAAATGAGTGGAGCGTGCAAGAGAAAGACCCTTTGTGTAAGAAGAATGATCAATTCTTTACAAATTAGAGTTTCATTCATCAATATTTACGAAGGAAGACATTGTTATATCTATTTATACAAAGAGGGCGATAGTCAACACTACACTCCTTAAACTATAGTTATCAATTTCTGGATAGGCTGATTCTCATCCTAGAAGTAGGAATCAACTCATTTGATTTTGGACTCAATTGGAAATTGGACCGACTAGGGATTAGCGACATTTCAATGAGAATTCTCTCTATCCCTTCCATGGCCATCAAGCAAAATTCATGAAAGACATCTCATTTTTTTTTTTTTTGGTCGAAAAGAAATTTATAGCATTTCATTCAAGCAAGGTTTGGATAGTAGAAGCACTAGCTTCAGAACATAACAAGTCCGAAAAATAAGAAGAGGGATAAAAAACCCAATTAGCTGAAAATGCCTTTTTTTGGTGGGCCTTGACGACCCAGGTTTGCCACTTTGTTGCATTCTCGTCGACAATGGGCTATTTTCAGATACAGGAAAGTATTAACACGTGCCTTCACTTCATATATTAACGCATTTAGTTCCCAGTTGCTCTGAGGTGTACTTTCCACTAAAGCTTTCACCAGTTCAAGATTATCTGACTCCAACTCCATATGTTTTTCTTCTCTTCCTTAAAAAAACTTTAGGGTTTGTAACACAGCTTGTATGACATTTCTCATGACTGATTTTCATATGCTTTTTATATTGACTAAAGTACCCCTAAGGATGAGACATGTGTCATGTGCAGTATATACTTGGGATATTTTCAATTTTTGTTTTTGGGAGTTGATATTAGTGCTTTTATCTTAATCTTCAGTTGCTTTTGAAAAGAAATACCAAATCGAGACTCTGTGCTTGCGTAAAATGCCTCCAATGCATCGCATTGGGGTAACTTGACCGAGACTCGGGCATGCTTTGATTGGTTACTTTAATTTATATGAAGAAGTTGTATGGGTTGTTACTGGTACGAAGGGTGGGGCAAAAATAACTTGGAAATACGTCGGTCTTGCATGTATCTCCGCTGGTATTGTTAGTAA
Organism: Eucalyptus grandis; assembly: GCF_016545825.1. Taxonomy (NCBI): domain Eukaryota; kingdom Viridiplantae; phylum Streptophyta; class Magnoliopsida; order Myrtales; family Myrtaceae; genus Eucalyptus; species Eucalyptus grandis. The sequence continues at coordinate 3,063,679 of NC_052621.1, read as the reverse complement.
TGTCTCTGAGATTAAGGGAGGGATTTTCCGTTATTTAAATCCCCCATTATGACTGCTACGAATCAAGAAACGATCGTGAGATTCTGCGGACGAAACAAATGTTAGGCACCCGTCAATTGAATATTTCATTGATTGTTGTAGAACTGTGATAAAGATAGAGAGATTGTTTTGATCAAAGGAATGAGCTGCCCAAATAGCACTTAATGGCTATATAAACTAGCGATTTGAGACAAAAATTCAAACTTTAGGACATAATATGTAATATTGCAAAATAGGAGAGCTAATATGCGACAGGACCAAAACTCAGGCAGATTTTGGGCCATCATTCAAATTTTAAATCATCAAGAAGTAGATGCATTAAGGGAGTGAAAATCGATCAAATTATTTGACATTTGTTAATGAGTTCACATTGCACGAAAAGGAGTCTTGTATGCATGTTCTTTGGGGCTTCTTTAGTATTCTGTCAAAATCCCGATTCAATTTTTTTCCAGACTCCTTTCAATTCATTATATCGTGGTGTTATAGGTATAGAGTAACAATTACCCTAATATTCATATTTATCTTCCATCTGGAAAAAATCTAAATGGGTTGCTTTGCAGGATTCATTATTTTTTTCATTAATCTTATGAAATGCAAGGTGCAAAACCTCACATAATCAATATCTATGGAAGAGGTTAAAGAGGCGGTTTTTCAGCTTGGCTCACAGAAAGCTCCTGGCCCACATGGGATGAATGGCCAATTTTATCAACACTACTGGGAGGATATCAAGATGGATGTGCTGCATATGGTCAGAAACTTTGTGGCATCAGGTGAGTTCGACCCTCTACTCAACAAGACCCACATAACCCTTATTCCCAAACTTAAAACACCAGAAAGTATTTCTCAATTCAGGCCAATCAATCTATGCAATTTCAGCTACAAAATTATCTCTAAAGTGCTAGCAAACAGATTGAAACCATGGCTTCAAGAGATAATAGCACATGAACAAAGCGCTTTTGTAAAGGGTAGACAAATACAATATAACATCTTTATAGTTCAAGAGGTGTTGCACCAGCTGAGAATCAGAGAACGAAAAAAGAAATTCCGGGCAGTCCTTAAATTGGATATGAAAAAGGCCTATCATCAGGTTGAGTGGGATTTCTTAAAAAGGTGTATGTTGAAGATGGGATTTAGTCCAAAATGGGTTGAGCTGATTATGACATGCATCTCCACGGTGTCCTTTAGCATAAAAATTAATGGTGATCAAACTGAGTATTTTAAGCCCTCAAGGGGATTAAGACAAGGAGACCCATTGTCGCCCTATCTCTTCATATTGATGGCTAATGTCTTTTCCTGGATGATGCACAAAGCAATAGAAGATGGAAGCCTTAGAGGTATAAAACTCAACAGGTATTGTCCCACATTGTCTCATCTCTTATTTGCTGATGATGCCATTATTTTATGGATAGAACAGTTGGCGAATGCCAAAATCTAGCCAATATCCTCAACCAGTATTGCTATACCACTGGTCAAGCAATTAATCTCAACAAATCTGGAGTGTTTTTTTAGTAAGGGCTGTCCATTGACCTTAAAGAGAAATATGGCCTATGAGTTACATGTGCCGATTATGGACAAAACAGGAAAATACCTGGGAATTCCATCTGACTAGGGACAAACAAGAAAGGATATGTTTTCATGGATCCTTGCTAGGGTGAATATGAAGCTGGAAGGTTGGAAAGAAAAGCTCTTATCTAAAGCTGGTAAGGAAACATTGATCAAAGCCGTTGTACAAGCACTCCCTCAATATGCTATGTCCATTTTCAAACTCCCAATCTCAATATGCAAAGCCATTGAACAACGGATAGCAGCTTTTTGGTGGAAACCGAATGAGTCTAAGAGAGGAATGCACTGGAAAAAATGGGAAATCTTGAAACGCAGAAAAGATGAAGGGGGCCTTGGTTTTAAAGACCTAATTAATTTTAACAAGGCGATGTTAGCCAAACAAGCATGGAGACTAGCACAGTCACCCTCAGCTCTATGGAGCAAAATTCTAAGAGGATTATACTATCCAAACGGTGACTTATGGAAGGCAAAAACAGGAGAGAGACCATCTTGGGGTTGGCGCAACATACTTATCGGTCGAGATACCATTGAACCGGAGGTGAAGTGGATCGTGGGAGATGGACAAAGTATTAACATATGGAGAGATAGATGACTTCCAAGGGGAGTGATCGAAGGCCCAGTGAATAGAAACGATCCGGAGAAAGTCGTTGAACTAATCAACAGTGAAAGCAGGTTATGGGAGGAACCAAAAATTCAAGCGTTCTTTGATGAACAAGTAGCTCAAGAAATTCTATCTATTCCAATTAGCATCCAGTCACAGCAAGACAGGCTAATTTGGACGGGAAACCAATCAGGTATGTACTCGGTAAAAAGTGGCTATAATAGAGTATGTTCAAAAGCTGATAACCCTGACCTAAACAGAGCCACTACCTCCTATCAGCCGCCTCGATCCTTATGGAATCGATTATGGGACACTCCAATCCCCCCTAAAATCAAATTCTTTTTGTGGAGCATATGTCAAAATGCACTCCCGACAAAAGAAAACCTCTATAAAAGGCGAATATTACCCGATCCCTTGTGCCCGCTCTGCCTCCGGCATCCAAAAACAACAGAACACCTATTCTTCCTATGCAAAAGAACGCGGCACATATGGAGCGAACCACGCCTTAACCTGTACACAGCCACTAGATCAGTAACTCGTATAGATAAGTGGTTTGCTGAATTTTTCGATGCAAAAATAGAGCTACCTTCAGCAGCTATGGTGGCCCACTCGATGTGGCTGATATGGAAGCTTCGCAATGACAACATCTTCAGATCTCGGCCCCCCAAAACCGACTCACTAGTAGATCTTGCCCTCGTCCAGGTTAGGACTTTCTCTAGATGGATCCCGAGTAAAAAAAAGCCGAAACCAGTAGATCTGACTTGCCCGAGGTCTGGAAGGCACCAGATAATAGCAGACTCAAGCTTAATGTGGACTGCTCTTGGAAGAAAGAAGATGAGAAAAGCTCGGTAGTAGGGCTCGTGCATGACTCGAACGGCTTGCTGATTGATGGCTTCGTAGCTGAAATCCGAGCAGAATCTTCTCTATACGCCGAAGCCCTAGCGCTTCTTCACGGAACACGCTTTCTGCAACAGCGAACAGGAAGTAAAGGGGAAGCAGTTCAGTTCGAAGCAAGTGGTTGGGAAGTACAAAGCGACAACATCGTACTGGTGGAAGCCATCTTGGGCCGGAGACCCATGGGCTGTAAGCGGCCTTCTTCTAGAAATTAGAGCAATCTTACGGACGCTCCCCTCTACCAATCTCTCCTACTGTTCAAGAGAAGCGAACTCTGCCGCTGATTGGCTCGCCAAACTGCACCGCCTCAATGCTCTGGCAACCAATTGGGTTTATGCGCCACCGTCATCCCTCTTAAATATCTTATGTTTTGATGCTAAACTATCATCTTCGTGTAACCCGTGTGTTTAATATATGAATGTCATATTTCCGACCAAAAAAAAAAAAAAACTGGCTTTGGAAGGTGTCATTGAAATTGTATAACGTGATGTGGTGATAAAGTATCATGCATCCGTTAAATTTTCTTGTTCAATAGAAAGGTTATGCTCTGTTTCCAATGGAATTAGAAATGATCAACATAAAATTAAGGGTTGAACTTTATTTCTTGAGCATTGCGACGCACTTGAAAAACCCTAACAAATCCCCCACGAATTGGCCATACTCCCACGCCATCTATGGGAATCGCAGCCACACAAATGCCGCTCCCTCCCCTTCCTTCCTTTCCCTCTCTCTTTTTCCTTCTTTTTCTCGGCTTTTGATAAAGAACCGCGGGACGATAAGGGGTACGCAGACGCAATACGCAACAGCACTGGGGAGGTTTGGGTTGGTCAGATCTTTTAATTCTTAATCCTTTTCTATTTTGTTTTTCCAGAAATTGAAAAGATAAGAGAGAAACGATTTTCCAATATGAGAAAAAGGGGGAAGAGGAGGGAGGATCCACACTAGTGCAATTCGGCCATGATTTGATGCTGGGTTTTTTGCCTTTAGGGGGGCCAGCTGTCCCTCCCCCTATCGGGGCCAGCACGACCACCCTCCACTTCCTCACCTTATCCTCCGTCAGTGTAGTTGTCTCCTGACACCATCGCTACAAAAAACGGTTCGTATTCATTTATATTTATTGAGCAAATTTAATAAACAAATTTTAAATTACTAATACACTAGCGGTACACATCATAAAAATTGATCTCTCCGTTAAATATTATGGTATTTTCGAATCAAGGATTAGTTCTTGTGCGGGAGTAGTTGCTATAAATTATAATTTCGATTGTCTTGATTATCCTAAGTTTCCGTGGGCAAAAACCATTGTGTGAACGTTTAGCCTCGAAATATAAGCTAAGCTGACCACAAATCACTTCATTGGATCGAACGTGCATGTCAAAACTACTAGCCTGAAATGATATTTGCAAGAGAAATTCCAACACCACTTATATACTAAGATACTCTATACTAAGACGAGACCGGAGCAAAATAAGAGACTTCCAAATTATAAAAAGAAAAAAAGGAAAAAATATATGGTCCCACCATAAAATAAGGAAAAAACCCCGAGAATGAAGTAATGCCTTAGAGTGAATAGTGAACGGGATGGCAGGCCCAACTTGCGCATGGACTAGGCTAAGCAAGAGGCCTATGTTCAAAATAAGGAAATTTATGGTAATTAGTTTTCACCTCGTAAAGAGCATGGCCGAAGATGTTTCTATAAGTTTATTGTTTTGAAGACCAAGTTTTAGCATAAACTTTAAGCTATAGAGACCAGTGAATTCAGTTGACCTTCAACTATTCATATAACTTTGTATATTGATAGGACCCACTGTTCATATGAATGTCTCACGTTGATTTAATGAAACATAATTTTACGGACGTTCCACCCAAAGATTTACTCTTTGAATAGAAAAAATGGTTGATCCTATACACGGATTTCAGGGTTGATCCTTCAAGGCATAATTCTTCATGGACATATAAAGTTACGCACATGGGAAGATGGAAAAGGTTTCCGTAAAGGTTGATGGCACTTGCTTCATTTTTTTTTTTTTCTATTTTTTGCTTCTTCTTTTCTTTAAATAGTGTACTTGAGAGATCATATTAGTCATCTTCTTAATTCAAATGATATACAATTGTACCAAGAAATATGGAGAGAAGACATTAGAAACAAGCCTTCGTAAGGGAAATGACATTTCAAGCTCTCTTGGTAATATCTTTATTAACTGAATTTACAATGCTAGTTTACAGAGACAACTTCTCAAGCAATTTCATTATCCATGAAATTTGATGGCCTTCCCCTTTGGCTTCTGCATCCACTTGGCTGCTATTCTTTCTAGCATTCTCACACCTCCCATGAGCCATTTGGGCCTTCTCGTTTCAAATGCAATGTATGCTATCGAAATCCCAATTACAATTCCAGATGCATAGCCTATCCATACTGCTTTTTGTTTGAACCAACTCTCATGCCCTTCGTGGTTGAAAGTTGATGAGAACGATGATGGAGGAGATTGAGCATCATTAGGGCATGCTTTTCGCAATGGAGTTCCACATAAGCCCGGATTCCCACTAAACGAGTCGCTTGAAAATGGGCTCAATTGCTTATCTTGGGGAATTCGACCGGTAAGGTGGTTCTGAGAGTGCTAGTATGAACAAAATAAAGGAGTTAGGGAAGAGAATAAGAACACAAGATTTATAGTGGTTCGGCTTAATCCAAGCCTACGTCCACTCTCCCACGATAACAGCCTTCTTGGCTGGATTCCACTATGCAATCAACAAGAGATTACAACTCCGAGTGCAAACACTTAGTAGTAGATCACACTATCTCACTAAGTCACTCTCTTGGTATTTCTCTCACGATTACAAACGTTTAAGCTCTCAAGAGACAAGTATATGATCTAAAGTCGCTTAGACTTTGGAATTATAAATTCTACGCTCCGTCTCTTACTTGCTCATCGGTCCATGATCTCCTTAAATACTCCTCCACTTCCAAACTACCGTTGGACAACATCCCGGAGAATCGTCTTCCAATATACCCATTGGACAGCTCTGTATCTTAGAAGATTTGGTAGCCGTTGAGTGACAAAGGTAAAATCCCAAATTGATTCCGATCGCCCATACAAACGAAATCTTGGTTTCCATAAGTAAAGCTTCTTCGTATAGAAAGATCTTGTCTTCAATCAAATCAATCTTGATGTGGAATCCAAACCAGATCACTAGCCGTTGTATGATTGGGCTTGAGTTACGATTCATCGAATCTGGATGTAAAGTCCGAGTCTTGAGACTTTACGATATGAGTCTTGAGACTTTACAATCTGGGTCTAGACTTTACAATATGAGTCTTGAGTCGATAGTCTTCAGACTTTGACACGATCTTCGACTTTGACACGGTCTTCGGTCGTCTTCGAGACTTTGCCAATATCCTTTACATGTTCTATTATCTCGCATGGCCTATTACTCAACCATCAAACATGTTAGTAGCCTTTGATTTATTTTGTCATCTTCAAAACATCATAAGGGATTTCCCTAACAGGTTCTTCGACAGGTTTAAGTATCCAAGAAAAGCCAAATCTCCCAATTTTCCAGGAATCACTCCACTTAGCTTGTTCGAAAAAAGATCAAGCCATTCAAGATTAGTCAAACTTCCTAGAGTCAGTGGGATGGAATCCGTAAGATGGTTATGAGAAAGGTTGAGCCCTATGAGAGAGTGAAGATGTCCAATAACTTCGGGGATATTCCCTAGGAAAGAGTTGCATGACAAGTCAATAATTGTGAGGAAGGTCAAGATCCTCACTAGCTCAACCTCTAGCCCTTTCATCATCACGGCCACCGAATTTTCATATGTCCTTGATCTGACTGATCGTGTCATATACAATGATGTGTCTTGTACATTTTCACCATTCATCATGCCTTTGAGGTTCATTATCAAGTTGATTGGCAAAGGACCGCTAAAGCTGTTGTTGGAGAGGTCCAAAATGTGTAACTTGAGAAAAAGGTGAGCTCCCCTGGGAATCTCCAAAAGACCCTTCAAATTGTTGGACCTTAAAATGAGAATTTTCAGTTCTGGGAGTGTTCCCAACCATCTTGGAAATGTATCCTCTATCTGATTGTGACTGAGATCCAGAACTTCTAGATATCTACATTTAACAAGCCATCGGGGCAATGCACCTTCAAATTGATTTCGACTCAAGTCAAGAGTCATCAAGCCACTTCTCAAAGGAAAAAATTGAGGAATTGTGCCCTCGAGATAATTTATTCGCAAGTTCAAAACTGATAGATTGGTACTAAAATTTGTTAAGCACCAAGGTAAGCTACCTGTTAAGCCATTGTTGGACAAGTCAATGATCTCGAGCTCGGTGGCATTGCATATCAAAGAGGGGATCTTTCCGGTTATCTTATTACTTGCAATGGAATAATAATATGTGACGGGAGATGGAAGTGGAATTGGCCCTCCAAACTTGTTGTTGGACAAATCTATGATAGCTAATGATGTGTTTGAAAAAAACTCTATGGGCCACCTTCCAGTGAAATTGTTGTTGGAAATAACTAAAACTTCAAGAGTAGGGAAGAAGAGTCCAAAGATAGTGAGGTTGATCCTACCATAAAATTTGTTCGATCGCAGATCAAGGATATGCAATCGCGATGCTTCCAGCCAATGTGGGAAGATATCACTGAACTCGTTGTGATCGAGATATAATGTTGATAAGTTCACGCATTTAACTAGGGAGCGTGGTAATGGTCCTTGCAATTTATTATTGCTCAAGTGTAGACCCTCGAGATTAGTTATATTACCAAAACATGATGGCATATTCCCAGAGAAATTATTATTAGATAGATCTAAATAACAGAGTGAGCTACATTGGCAAAATGAGGAGGGGATCTCATCAGTGAAACCATTGTCAGAGGCTAAAAAGTAAAAAGTAGAAGATGGAGGAATAGGGAGTGGTCCATGGAATGAGTTGTTCTCAAGGTAGATGTACAATAATCGCTTCCAAGGCAATTGTTGTATACCTCCCTCCAGAAGGTTAAAAGAAAGATCTAATGTTTCCAATGTATCATGGCTTATTCCCCAAAACCACATCGGGATCTCCCCACTAATCCTATTATAAGAGAGGTCTAAGTATGTTAATCTTTTCAATGAATTCAAGAAATAGGGAAACTCGGTCAAGTTGCAAGAAAACAACCCCAGTATTTCAAGCTTTGGGAATATGTACTTCAATGTATTGGAGGTTAGATTTAGTTCTTGAGAAACAAAAAGCACTTGGAGATTTTTAAGCTTTGTCAATATTTCAAACTCTACCACCCCGCTAAAGCTATTCCCAACAATCAATAAAACTTGGAGTTGGTTGAGATTCCCCATTGATGAGGGAATGTGTTTTGTGAATCTACAATACTCAAGATTTAAAACTGTTAAATTCTTCATGTTACCAATTGAATCCGGTATTTCTCCTGAAAAGTTCGTTTCTTGGATATATAAAGACTCAAGAGGATTGGTCCAATTGAATTTGGGAAGAATCCCAGACAAAATATTATTGTAACTTATATCGAGAGTGGTAAGGCATGGTAATCGAAAAACAGCAATTGGAAATATACCCTCTAAGGAACAAGACCCAACACTTAGATATGTCAAAGAAGAAGACAAATTCGCAAAGGACTTTGGTGAAACCGTAGACATGTTTATTTCATCAAGAACAAGCTTTCTCAATACTGTTAGATTCCGAACAAGCAATGTGAAGACCGAATTTTCTAACCTGAGTGGAATGAACGAGTGTGTGTTGAGTATATAATTGTGAGAGAGATCAAGTGACACCAACTCGGAGAGGTGAGAGATTTCATTGGGAACAATACCCGAAAAGTGTGAACCAGAGAGATTTAGATGAGTCAGTGTTGCAAAAGCACTCAATTTAGGAGAAATTTGTGAGCCAACAAAGTTATTACCAAAAAGGTTGAGGCTTCGAAGATGGCGAAGGAGAAAGAGGGAGCTATTGGACTGGAGATTGCCATGAAGCCAACTGCAAGTAAGATGGAGACCGAATATGTTACCGGTAACATCATCACAAGTGACCCCGTCCCATGAGCAGCAATCCATGCTCTTGTTCCATGAGTTTGTCTTTGGATAAAATAGGACATGGTCATCCCAATCACAAGAGTTTGACGCGTCCTTATCAAGCACGAAGGAATTCTTAAAATGTAGCAAGGCATCGCGTTGGTCAGGAGGGCAAAGGGACGAGGCAAATCGAAGGGAGGAGTGTAAGAAAAAGTTGAAACAAAGGAAGTGGAGGATATGATGCTGCTTCATTTTGCAATTTAGCATGCTAGTGAGTTTATTGGTGATGGAGGAGAGTGCTTCTACTTATATAGCCCTTTTGTGGTGTGAACTGATCACGCGAGTCTTCTCTTAAAGGTCAAAGTTAAAGTCTTCTTAAAATGAATTGATCGGATCACAAAATCTCCATGGGAAAGAGCCTTGGTGAGGGTCAGTTGAGTATGGAAAATTATTATTGCCATGGAATTTTCAATGGAAAACTCTTCTTGGAAATTAATCTCTCCGTTACTTGCCGACGATTAATTTAAAAGAAATGTTTGTCAAGTATTTTACTGCTACAATTACGAGAGAAGGGAAAGAAAATACGTGATCCGTTAGAAATCAAAGTCTTCATGGAACGACATTACCGAGGTTACATATTTGGAATTTTTTTTTATTGTCTTGGTCGGGTTTGTTGGGCATGAAAAAAATTAGTGCCATAAAATTTCCAAGGAAACGTTTTCTTGAAACATCCTTTTGCGCGCGATGTCGTGCCATGTGTATAAATTCCATGTCACGGCACTAACAACTCGATTTGACAATTTACGAATTTGAGTTTCCTATATATTTTTAATCGCAATTTTTGTTTGTATATGTAAATGAGCTAAAGAACAACAAAGGCATATTCTTTATATTTCATTTGCTAGTGGAGAGAATTAGGGTGATTGTAATGTTGATTCGTCCATTAAAAACACAGATAAAAATTTGTAACTTGGCTATCAAAAATTAATAATTCTCTATGACAAAGATCTTAAGCTTTTAATAGGATTATTAGGAAATTTCCATTATGACAAAATTATAACTTTCAATCCTATCGAAATCTTGTCACTTCTTCACACAATTGGTTTCTTACATGACTTATGGTGCATTTGATTCAGCTTTCTCATAAGGTTTTTGGCCTCTATAGCCCTTAGAGGAAATGTCAGGGCATTTGCAAAGTCTTTCGAAGTAACATTTGCGGAATGCTGAAATTAGGGTTAAATAATTTTTCCAAAGCTATCTGCACCAATAGTTAAATTTTTTGATTTGCTCCTTGTTGTTATCGTTCATCTTCTTTGTGAGGACAGTTGGCAAGGTTGTGCAACCCACAAGATGGCTGTCTGAGGTCATGCGATTGCTCGAGCGATAGTTGGCTAGGGTCGCAAGAACTTAAACCTCATTGCCTGGTCGGGGTCATACAACCCCAGGCCTCTTGTGACCTAGGGGGCCCTAGCCTGGGTCATGCGACCCTCACCAAGGGTTGCCTAAGGTCATGTGTCTCGACCATTGACGCTAGATCTAGCTTGTTGGAGGCCAAAACCCTTCGTTAGAGCCAACGAAAGATTTGATTTCTTTTTAATAAAATAACTACTGTCAAAACTCTTTGAGAAATTCTTTTTTACCAAATACTACTTCGCCTCAAGTTGTTTTGCAAATGATTTTTTACCAAACACAATTTGTACTTCCCAAAGGCTTTGGCTTTCGGCATTTGTATTATGTCCAAAACTCATTTTTAAAGTCGAACCAAAATCACCCTTAATGTGCTCGTTATACTAGGTGGTTGGATTATTGTAAATTGTTTTTAACGTGTAATAAAAGGTCTCAGAAGATGTCAGGGCAATAAATTGAACATTTACTTTTTGGTTATGTAAACATAAGATTCGGCACATTTTCCCCATAGCGATGGAAAAAAATGTTTGTCTTTGGATAAGGCATGGCATGGTCATTCTAATCACAAGAGTCCAATGCCATGCTATCAAGCAGGAAGGGATTTTTAAAATGGAGCAAGACTTCACGTTGGTCAGGAGGGCAAAGGGGTGAAGAAAAGCGAAGGGAGGAACAAAAGAATGAGTGGAAACAAAGGAAGCAGAGGAATTGACGACTTTTCATTTTGCAATTTAGCATACGAGTGAGTTTATTGATAGGGGAAGGTGCTTTAACTTACGATAAAGCCCTTTTGTATTGTGAAGTGATCAACACGGGTCTTCTCTAAAAGTTCAAAGTCGAAGTCTTCTTAAAATGGCATTATTAGGACACAAAATTTCCATGATGGTGGTCTCTTGCGTGTGGAAAATTGGACACAGATTTTCTATGGTGATGGTTTTTTGCATGTGGAAAATTCCTAGTACCACAAAAATTTCTATGAAAAAATCTTCTTTGAACGTCTTGTGTGCGCGATATCTTGCCATGTGTACAACACCTCATATCACGACAATCACAGTTCTACTTGACAATTGACGAATCTGACTGTTTAAAATTCTTTAATTGCAATTTTTGTTGATATTTGTAAATGAGCTAAAAGTCATACTCTTTGCTGATGCCTCACAAGAAAGCATTACCTAATGAGAGTTCTCTCTTTTGCAAGTCAAATCGTGTTTGCTGAATTCAAGTAAATTGTTTAAACATGTATAAATAAGGTCTCAAAGGGTGTTGGGGCACCAAATTGAACATTTGCGTTTTGATTTTGTAAACACAAAATTCGACATATTTTCCTTGTATGTGATAAAAAAGGTGCCAAAATAATGAATCAACTCAAAAAATAATTAAGATAATAGGGGCATTTTATAGATCGGGAATTTACGTAAAGTGGGCTATCTTATTAGTAACGTATATCTTTTCCCTACTTTATCTTTTATTATCGATAAATGGGGAGAAGCTGGTATCTGAGACCTCTCTTTGATAAAATTTTCCAGGGAAGGTGTTTGGTGCCGATTTGGCTGTCAACCATGATTCGGGGATTTAGGCGTGAGCCATATTATTATTAAGGTTCGAGACATGATGAATGTTTGTCTAGCTTAATTTAGGGATTAAGCATCGTGTTTGATGGTTGTGTCAATGCTTTTAGTCGAAAAAATCCTTCTTCTACATGATGTTGTTTACTTTAATAGGGTAAATACACTAAGTTCTTACAAGTATTAATTCCACCAGAGCCAATATGTCCATCGAAGGGGGCAAGAGTCCGACATGGAAAGATTATGCGAAACAATCGTATTAAAAAATTTTGTTGCTCATGGTCTAATTACAGTCTTTGATCAATTGATAGTTCATGACGCAAAAAATATTTCTCATGTTGGATTCTTGCCCACTTTGTTGAACACAAGAGCTGGAAGTAACCAAATTTAGAGTGGGAAAGATTGAATTAGAAAAGCCTTATCAATTTGATGACTTGATTAGACAAATTGAAGGTCCAAAGACTTTGTATGGCCCATATAGGCAAGGTACACTATTTCTTTTCTTTCTTTTTTATTTTTTATTTTTTAGAGTTCATTGAGGTGTGTGACATGACAACACATATAATTACGTTATCTCAATTCCTTTTCACTTTTCAAATCATGTAAAATTTTAATGGGTTTTACGTGCATCAGAACAAGATGAAAAAGTGCCGTTCAAATGTGTAAAATGCCATTGGTCGCTCTAGAATGCGAGTGAGTTTATCGGTGGTGGAGGGGTGCTTCCACTTATAGAGCCTATTGATATTGTTAAGTGATCAACATGAGTCTTCTCTAATAAGTCAAAGTCAAAGTCCTATCAAAATGATATTATTAGGACATAGTTTTCATGGTGGGGTCACTTGGGTGTGGAAAATTCTTAGTGCCATAGAAATTTCCATGGAAAAATCATCTTGAAACGTCTCATGCACGTTGTGTCTAGCCATCTGTATGACACCCCAATGTCACGGCACTAATAACTCGTGTATTTGACAGAATTTGACTGTCTTAAAAATGCTTTGATTGCATTTTCAAGATGGAGCATGACATCACGTTAGTCAGGAAAGCAAAAGGGCGAAGGAAAGTGAAGGATGGAATGAAAGAACAAGTGGAAACAAAGGAGGTGGAGGAACTGATGCCTTTCCATTTTGCAATTTAGCATTTCCACTTATGATAGAGCCTCTTTTGTATTGTGAAGTAATCAACACGGGTCTTCTCTAAAAGATTAAAATCAAAGTCTTCTTAAAATGGCATCGTTGGGGACACTGAATTTCCATGGTGGTGGTCTCTTGCGTGTGGAAAATTTTAGTGCAATGGAGATTTTTCATGGAAAAATCTTCTTGAAGCGTCTCGTGCACGCGATGTCTTGAAATGTGTACAAAACCCAATTTTACGGCACTCACAACTTTACTTGACAATTGACGAATTTGACCGTTTTAATTGCAATTTTTATCAGTATTTGTAAATGAGCTAAAAATAATACGCTTTGTCAAGAAAGTATTACTTAATAATAGTGCTCCATTTTGCAAGTCAAGTCTCATTTGCTAGTAAAGAGACGGTGGAAGGTTTCTAATCAATAATTAGGAGATTGGGATACATGGAGTGCCATAACTTGGTACGGGGGGACACTTAAGTGCCATAACTTCGAAAATGTACACTTAAGTGCCAGTTTCGAAGTTAAATGTAACACTTAGGTGCCACTCCGGCGAAAATCCGGCCAAATGGCTGACGTGGCAATTTTTCGACGAGTTTGGTCCAAAACGGCGTTGTTTTGTATGCTGACGTGGCGAAAAAATGCAAAAACGACGCCGTTTCGTGTCTGATGTGTAAATAATAATATAAAAATTAATTAAATTAAATTTAAACTTAATTTTATTTAAAATATTCTAAAAAAAAAATTTAAAAAAAGGGAGGCCGAAGGGGGCGGTTGAGGGCTGAGCCCTCGCCACCAACGCCTCCCGCCGTCGCGAAAGGGTCTTGCCACGTCGGCGTGCAAAACGACGCCGTTTTGGACCAAATTCGCCGGAAAATTGCCACGTCAGCCAGTTGGCCGGATTTTCGCCGGAGTGGCACCTAAGTGTTCCATTTAACTTCGAAACTGGCACTTAAGTGTACCTTTTCGAAGTTATGGCACTTAAGTGTTCTCCCGTGCCAAGTTATGGCATTTAGGCTGTTCTTCTGCCCAATAATTAGTAATTCCTTTTGATGATAAAGCCAGTAAGCTTTTTATAGGATTATGAAGGAAATCTTCATTACAATGAAATTACAACTTTTAAAACCTATCGAAATCTTTTCACGTCTTCACATGATTAGTAACTTACATGATATAATATGCCAATTATATTAAGTGTTCGAATTCCTGTAAATTGTTTAAATGTGTATATAATAAGATCTTAGAGGGTGTTGGGGCACCTAATTGAACATTTACATACCGATTATGTAAACACAAAATTCAGCATATTTTTCTCATATGTGATGGAAAAGGTACCAAAACAATGGATCGACTCAAAGAACAATTAAGCAAATGGGGCGTACTTCGTAGATTGGGAATTTATGTAAATTGGTATATCCCACTACCAAAGTACAGCTTTTATTTGTTTTGCTTTTTTTTTTAGATGACAAAATGGGAAGAAGCTTGGATCCGAGAGCTTTCTTTGATAAAAATTTGCAGGGAAGTTGTTTGGTGCTGATTTTGCTGTCAATTATGATTTAGGGATTTTACGATAATCTCTGACCCTCATTCACTTGGAAATAGGCACGATCCTTACTCATTTTACAAGCTGGAGACATGATGATTGCCCGCAAACTATGTTCATACAGCTCACGATGGCAAAAGATACTTTTCATGTCGGACTCTTGCCCACTTCGATGAGCAAGTGAGCTCTGTTAGTCAACTTTAGAGTTGAAAACATTTTTATGTATTTAAGAGTTAATATCACGAAAAATCTTAAACCGATACATTTGTAACGAATTTACCTCCAAATGACCACAAAAAACTCTAAACCAATATATTTGTGTTAAATTTATCCCAAACTAATTTTCTGACTGAATATACTTTTGTTAAATTAGATAAATACTACAAAAACACAATTATGACAAAAGAGAGTAAAATCTCAAATTGACTTGTCATCCAATTTAGTAATTTGATAGTAAAATTAACGAAAACTAAGGGTCCGTTCATTTCACGGAAAATTGGCCATCTCCAGGAAAACATTTTCCCATAAGTTATTTTCCAGGAAAATGACTATATTTTCCGGTGTTCAGCTGAAACTTAAATTTTGAGTGGAAAACATTTTCCACCGTTCGTTAATGACTCCTAACAAATTTTTATTTTTTCTTTCTTTTTCTTTTTATTTTTTCCTTTTCTTTTCCTTCTCCTTCCTCCTTCCTCCTCCTTCTTCCTCCTCCTTCCTCCTTCCTCCGCCGCCGCACGCCTGACGATGGCTGACTGCCCGGCGGCCGACCAAGATCCGATCGCCAGATCCGGCGAGCTCGAGGCTCGGCTGATCTCGCTCGAGCTCGTCGGAGGTTCGTCGGGCTTTGGCGAGCCGCGAGCTTGTCGGATCGGGCAGGGGAGCTCGAGCTCCGATCCGGGCGAGCCCGAGCTCCGCCGCGAGCTCCGCCTCGCCCGATCCGGCGAGGCCCGAGCTCGGCTTCCACGAGATCGGGCTAGGCGGAGCCTCGCCGGCCTGGGGCGGAGCTTGAGTTGGCTCGCGACCGCGGTCGGTCGTCGGTCGCCGGTCGCCGTTGGGGATTTGGCCGACCAAGCTAAGGAAGAAAGATGAAAAGAAAAGAAAGAAAAGAAAAGAAAAGAGCATAAAAATAAAACAAAAATGTGTTAGTAAAATGATATAGGATGGAAGAAGTTTATGGAAAATGTTTTCCATTTTTCAAAAGTGGAAAACATTTTCTTTATCTTTTTTTTTTTTTTTGACAGAAACACACTTATATATTGATTAGAGATGAAAATTACATCCTGCAGCTAAAGCATCCGAGTACAATATATCCAGCAGGTCTAGCGGAACAGAAAGAGTGAAGCTTTGGGCCGGATGAGCTAATTGGGCTTTGGCGGCCCAGTCGGCCGCTAGGTTAGCCGTGCGACGGCAGTGTCGCAGAGAGAGAAGAGAAAATTTGGATAGCCAAAATAGGGTTTCGTCCAGCACTGGCCTCTGTTCCCATGGCGGCAGACGGAGACCATTCACGATCTCAACTAGATGAAGGCAGTTAGTATGAAGATCGATGGGGGTTTCATGAAGTCGGCGATGATAGAGATGTTGAAGAGACAGATTCAGCGCCTGGAGCTCCGATTCAAAAGGTGAGGTCGCTGGAAAACATCTTGAATAAATGTCCGTAAGTTTACCGTGATCATCGCGGCAAATACTAGCCATAGATCCTTCTAACTTGCTCTGTTGATAACTCCCGTCGATATTACATTTGAGGACGCCCTTGGCCGGGGGTCGCCAAAGCTGATCGGGTGGTACAGAGTCAAGGCCAGAGCTAAAATTTGATCGATGGGTACCTTTACTAGAAACCCGATATGCCGACGAGTTGAGCGAAAGCCGATTCCACGACCATGGAGGGATTCGGATGCTGATTCCGAAAAATAAGATGGTTTCTTTTCTTCCAGATCCGCCAGAAGATAGTGGCAACGACCTCTAGCCCGGGAGAGGGATCAGGTAACAGTACATTCATAATTAGCCACTCGGTAACATTGGAAACGGAATCTGTAGAGGATGAGAAAGATAGCTGTGAGTGAGACCAAATAGTATTCGTCCATGAACACTGAAGAAGCATATGTTCAATTGTTTCAGGAACTGAGTTGCACCAAATTGGGCGAAAGGGTCTTGAACAATCCGACGGTTGAAGAGATTTGCTCGGGTTGCAAGAGCATTCTGGCAGACGGACCAGAGGAAGCTTCGGATTTTTGGAGGGGTTTTCATTGACCATATGTTCCGCCAGAGTCTCTGATTAGTCCGGTAAGAATTTGAAACCTGTACCTCTGAGAGTTTGTTGTCTGATTTTATCATTGCATAATAGTTGCTCTTAACCGTGTATGTACCTGTTGCTGTAGCTGACCAAATAAGTCTATCTTCAGAAAATAGAGGTCCGATAGGTATTGAGAGAATTTCTTTAACCACTTGTTCATCAAATTTTTTTCGAATTAGTGGCATCTTCCAGGATTGGGAATCCTGATCAATAATGTCTGCCACTCTAACTGGTTCTGATTGAGCTATAGGTCCGTAGATTGGTCCCATAGGTAACCAGCAATCACCACGAATACGAACAGAAGCCCCATTCCCAACAGACCAGCGTAGACTTGGTAGGATAGAGTCCCTTCCTTGTAGAATGCTCTGCCACCCCCAAGACGACCTATTTCCTCGGACTGCCGACAAAAAATCAGAGGATCGAAAATACAAAGCTTTGAACAAAGTTCCCCACAGTGAGTCAGGATCAGTTAACATTCGCCAAGCCTGTTTTCCCAAAAGGGCCTTGTTTAAAGAAAGAAGATCTCGAAATCCCATTCCCCCTTGAAGTTTTTGAGTTTTCAAAACATCCCATCGTTTCCAGTACACCCCTCCCTTCTGCTAATTAGTGCGCCACCAGAACCTCGCGATACACTTCTCAATAGATGAACAAATAGAAATAGGCAACTTAAAAATCATCATCGCATACTGAGGATTAGCCTGAATAACAGATTTGATTAGGATTTCCTTCCCCCCCTTAGAAATATACTTCTCCTTCCATCCCTCAAGCTTAGCGTTAACTCGGGCTATAATCCATGCAAACATTTCTTTCCTTGACCTGCCCCAATCCGATGGTAGGCCTAAGTATTTGCCAGTCCTTTGTAAGATAGGAACCCGAAGCTCTTCAGCCATATTTTGCTGTAAAGTAATAGGGCATTTCTTGGAAAAGATAAGGCCAGACTTGTTACGATTAATTAACTGACCAGTAGCCACACAATAAAGATTCAAAAGGTTTGCTAAATTGTGACATTCAAAAATTGTGCCAGCTAAAAAGAAGATGGCGTCATCCGTAAAAAATAGGTGCGATAATTGAGAGTGCTAGTATGAACAAAATAAAGGAGTTAGGGAAGAGAATAAGAACACAGAAATTATAGTGGTTCGGCTTAATCCAAGCCTACGTCCACTCTCCCACGATAACAGCCTTCTTGGCTGGATTCCACTATGCAATCAACAAGAGATTACAACTCGAGTGCAAACACTTAGTAGTAGATCACACTATCTCACTAAGTCACTCTCTTGGTATTTCTCTCACGATTACAAACGTTTAAGCTCTCAAGAGACAAGTATATGATCTAAAGTCGCTCAGACTTTGGAATTATAAATTCTACGCTCCGTCTCTTACTTGCTCATCGGTCCATGATCTCCTTAAATACTCCTCCACTTCCAAACTACCGTTGGACAGTATCCGGAGAATCGTCTTCCAATATACCCATTGGACAGCTCGTATCTTAGAAGATTTGGTAGCCGTTGAGTGACAAAGGTAAAATCCCAAATTGATTCCGATCGCCCATACAAACGAAATCTTGGTTTCCATAAGTAAAGCTTCTTCGTATAGAAAGTTCTTGTCTTCAATCAAATCAATCTTGATGTGGAATCCAAACCAGATCACTAGCCGTTGTATGATTGGGCTTGAGTTACGATTCATCGAATCTGGATGTAAAGTCTGAGTCTTGAGACTTTACGATATGAGTCTTTAGACTTTACAATCTGAGTCTTTAGACTTTACAATTTGGGTCTCTAGACTTTACAATATGAGTCTTGAGTCTGACAGTCTTCAGACTTTGACACAGTCTTCTGGTCGTCTTCAGACTTTGCCAATATCCTTTACATGTTCTATTATCTGCATGGCCTATTACTCAACCATCAAACATGTTAGTAGCCTTTGATTTATTTTGTCATCTTCAAAACATCATAAGGGATTTCCCTAACAATCTCCCCCTTTTTGATGATGACAAAACAATCTCTGAATATGCAGATTTGTAAACATACTTTTAAATCAAAGGATATCAGAAGATAACAAATAGATTGAGCATAATAATATTTAGAAAATAATCACAGCTCAATATTATGCCATAGATAATATCAACCAATTAGCACATATGCATATTCATAACTTCTCCCCTTTTTGTCATAATCAAAAAGCGATAATAATGGATTCACGTAGAGAATGATAACAAATATCTTGCATGAATCACAATTTCCAAAAATCAGCTTTTATCGAATATTAAAGATATGCAATATAGCTCACTTCGATTATATCAGCAAATATCCAATAAAAATCACGGATGCATCATAAAATTTACATACCATTTTTGTCATAATAAAATGTTAATATCAATATGAGATTTTGTTAATGACAAAAGGTAATAAGAGATGCACTAACCGGATTTTGTAGAATAAATTCTGACACAATTACCTTTCCTTCCATCCATAATAAGATCACGATCAATCAAAAAAGATTTTTCCATAATTGATCAAAGCTCCCCCTCAATTTGTTGCCTTTTTGAGGTGATCACGATTCTTTTCCTTTTCTTTTGGATTCGATTTCTCCCCTTGATTTCCTCATCAGATTCGAGTCCTGGTTCGAATGAGACTCGATTCGAGTCTCGTCGAGTTAGACTCAGATTCTGAATGTGCCATCAAGCATAGATTTCTTTGCTCATCATCTTCTTTCATGATTCTTTTCTGGCCATTCTGCTTGTATTGACTTCTTCCACTGAATTTCCTTTCTTTTCTACTCAGCTTTTTGAATTTCTCGACCATAAAGGCAAATTCTTCATCGTCCATGTCATTTTCTGAGTCTGTTTCATCAAAAACAGCATTAGATATTAAAGCAATGGACTTCTTACCTTCGGGATCTTCATCGTTAAGTTGCTCCACTTCATAGGATTGAAGAGTGCCGATCAATTCATCAACGGTGCGTGGCATAATCCTTTGAGTCTCCCGGATTGAAGTCTTGACATGGTTCCAATCTTTTGAGAGACCTCGCAAGAGTTTGTTGACCTTCATTGGGGAAGTAATTGGATGACCTTGATATGCCAAACCGTTTACAATTTCTGTAAAACGATTAAACATATCTCCAATCGACTCTCCTTGCTTCATCTTGAAGGATTCATATTTGCCGAGCAGGAAGTTTACTTTTGTCTCTTTTACACGATCGGTCCCTTCATATGTAACATGAAGTTTATCCCAAACTTCTTTTGCTGTTTCACATGAAGAGATTCTGTTATATTCAGCAGGAGACAAAGCGCAATATAAAGAATAAATTGCTTTCGCATCAAGCGCTTCTCTTTTGGACATCTCCATCCGAGACATAGGAGCGGGGAGTTTCGTTTCTTTGTCTTTGCTATTCTTATTTGATGTAGACGCAATAGTGGGATTGATTCCTCTTTCCACAACATCCCATTGCAAGAGATCTCTGGATCTTAGGAATGCTTTCATTCTGTTCTTCCATACGTCGTATTCCTTTCCATCAAAATATGGTGGCCTTGTGTTGCTTTGCCCTTCCATAAGTCCCGTGTGCCAACATACTAGCCATAAAGAATCTTTAGCTCAAAAGTAAAAACACTTTTATAAACCGAGCACTTGGCTCGATACCAATTGAGAGTGCTAGTATGAACAAAATAAAGGAGTTAGGGAAGAGAATAAGAACACAGAAATTATAGTGGTTCGGCTTAATCCAAGCCTACGTCCACTCTCCCACGATAACAGCCTTCTTGGCTGGATTCCACTATGCAATCAACAAGAGATTACAACTCCGAGTGCAAACACTTAGTAGATCACACTATCTCACTAAGTCACTCTCTTGGTATTTCTCTCACGATTACAAACGTTTAAGCTCTCAAGAGACAAGTATATGATCTAAAGTCGCTCAGACTTTGGAATTATAAATTCTACGCTCCGTCTCTTACTTGCTCATCGGTCCATGATCTCCTTAAATACTCCTCCACTTCCAAACTACCGTTGGACAGTATCCCGGAGAATCGTCTTCCAATATACCCATTGGACAGCTCGTATCTTAGAAGATTTGGTAGCCGTTGAGTGACAAAGGTAAAATCCCAAATTGATTCCGATCGCCCATACAAACGAAATCTTGGTTTCCATAAGTAAAGCTTCTTCGTATAGAAAGTTCTTGTCTTCAATCAAATCAATCTTGATGTGGAATCCAAACCAGATCACTAGCCGTTGTATGATTGGGCTTGAGTTACGATTCATCGAATCGGATGTAAAGTCGAGTCTTGAGACTTTACGATATGAGTCTTTAGACTTTACAATCTGAGTCTTTAGACTTTACAATTTGGGTCTCTAGACTTTACAATATGAGTCTTGAGTCGACGGTCTTGAGACTTTGACACGATCTTACGGTCGTCTTCGAGACTTTGCCAATATCCTTTACATGTTCTATTATCTCGCATGGCCTATTACTCAACCATCAAACATGTTAGTAGCCTTTGATTTATTTTGTCATCTTCAAAACATCATAAGGGATTTCCCTAACAATCTCCCCCTTTTGATGATGACAAAACAATCTCTGAATATGCAGATTTGTAAACATACTTTTAAATCAAAGGATATCGAAGATAACAAATAGATTGAGCATAATAATATTTAGAAAATAATCACAGCTCAATATTATGCCATAGATAATATCAACCAATTAGCACATATGCATATTCATAACTTCTCCCCCTTTTTGTCATAATCAAAAAGCGATAATAATGGATTCACGTAGAGAATGATAACAAATATCTTGCATGAATCACAATTTCCAAAAATCAGCTTTTATCGAATATTAAAGATATGCAATATAGCTCACTTCGATTATATCAGCAAATATCCAATAAAAATCACGGATGCATCATAAAATTTACATACCATTTTTGTCATAATAAAATGTTAATATCAATATGAGATTTTGTTAATGACAAAAGGTAATAAGAGATGCACTAACCGGATTTTGTAGAATAAATTCTGACACAATTACCTTTCCTTCCATCCATAATAAGATCACGATCAATCAAAAAGATTTTTCCATAATTGATCAAAGCTCCCCCTCAATTTGTTGCCTTTTTGAGGTGATCACGATTCTTTTCCTTTTCTTTTGGATTCGATTTCTCCCCTTGATTTCCTCATCGGATTCCGAGTGCGGGTTCGAATGAGACTCGATTCGAGTCTCTGTCGAGTTAGACTCAGATTCGAATGTGCCATCAAGCATAGATTTCTTTGCTCATCATCTTCTTTCATGATTCTTTTCTGGCCATTCTGCTTGTATTGACTTCTTCCACTGAATTTCCTTTCTTTTCTACTCAGCTTTTTGAATTTCTCGACCATAAAGGCAAATTCTTCATCGTCCATGTCATTTTCTGAGTCTGTTTCATCAAAAACAGCATTAGATATTAAAGCAATGGACTTCTTACCTTCGGGATCTTCATCGTTAAGTTGCTCCACTTCATAGGATTGAAGAGTGCCGATCAATTCATCAACGGTGCGTGGCATAATCCTTTGAGTCTCCCGGATTGAAGTCTTGACATGGTTCCAATCTTTTGAGAGACCTCGCAAGAGTTTGTTGACCTTCATTGGGGAAGTAATTGGATGACCTTGATATGCCAAACCGTTTACAATTTCTGTAAAACGATTAAACATATCTCCAATCGACTCTCCTTGCTTCATCTTGAAGGATTCATATTTGCCGAGCGGGAAGTTTACTTTTGTCTCTTTTACACGATCGGTCCCTTCATATGTAACATGAAGTTTATCCCAAACTTCTTTGCTGTTTCACATGAAGAGATTCTGTTATATTCAGCGGGAGACAAAGCGCAATATAAAGAATAAATTGCTTTCGCATCAAGCGCTTCTCTTTTGGACATCTCCATCCGAGACATAGGAGCGGGAGTTTCGTTTCTTTGTCTTTGCTATTCTTATTTGATGTAGACGCAATAGTGGGATTGATTCCTCTTTCCACAACATCCCATTGCAAGAGATCTCGGATCTTAGGAATGCTTTCATTCTGTTCTTCCATACGTCGTATTCCTTTCCATCAAAATATGGTGGCCTTGTGTTGCTTTGCCCTTCCATAAGTCGGTGCCAACATACTAGCCATAAAGAATCTTTAGCTCAAAAGTAAAAACACTTTTATAAACCGAGCACTTGGCTCGATACCAATTGAGAGTGCTAGTATGAACAAAATAAAGGAGTTAGGGAAGAGAATAAGAACACAGAAATTATAGTGGTTCGGCTTAATCCAAGCCTACGTCCACTCTCCCACGATAATGACCTTCTTGGCTGGATTCCACTATGCAATCAACAAGAGATTACAACTCCGAGTGCAAACACTTAGTAGATCACACTATCTCACTAAGTCACTCTCTTGGTATTTCTCTCACGATTACAAACGTTTAAGCTCTCAAGAGACAAGTATATGATCTAAAGTCGCTCAGACTTTGGAATTATAAATTCTACGCTCCGTCTCTTACTTGCTCATCGGTCCATGATCTCCTTAAATACTCCTCCACTTCCAAACTACCGTTGGACAGTATCCCGGAGAATCGTCTTCCAATATACCCATTGGACAGCTCGTATCTTAGAAGATTTGGTAGCCGTTGAGTGACAAAGGTAAAATCCCAAATTGATTCCGATCGCCCATACAAACGAAATCTTGGTTTCCATAAGTAAAGCTTCTTCGTATAGAAAGTTCTTGTCTTCAATCAAATCAATCTTGATGTGGAATCCAAACCGAGATCACTAGCCGTTGTATGATTGGGCTTGAGTTACGATTCATCGAATCTGGATGTAAAGTCCGAGTCTTGAGACTTTACGATATGAGTCTTTAGACTTTACAATCGAGTCTTTAGACTTTACAATCAGGTCTCTAGACTTTACAATATGAGTCTTGAGTCGACGGTCTTCGAGACTTTGACACGATCTTCGGTCGTCTTCGAGACTTTGCCAATATCCTTTACATGTTCTATTATCTGCATGGCCTATTACTCAACCATCAAACATGTTAGTAGCCTTTGATTTATTTTGTCATCTTCAAAACATCATAAGGGATTTCCCTAACAATAATGTAGGACACCAACGGTTCAACCGCAAGCCTTTAAGATGCCCAAAGCTGATTGCTTGATGAATTAACAGTGATAAAACGTTCGCCACAAGAATAAATAGATAAGGTGAGATGGGATCACCTTGTCTTAGACCTCGAGTTGGAGAGAAATAGGGTAGGATTTCCCCATTGAGTTTCACACCGAATGAGGAGGTAGTAACACATAACATAATCCAGTCTACCCAGCTTGGATGGAAACCGAGCTTAAGGAGGTAATCCCGTAAGAAATCCCATTCAATTCTATCGTAGGCTTTTTTCATATCAGTTTTCAGAATAGCATTAAAAGATTTGGTAGAGTGGTGCGTGCGGAAATGATGAAGGACTTCTTGTACAATGAGAATATTGTCTTGAATCTGGCGGCCTTGGACGAAAGCTGATTGTTCTTTAGAAATTAGAATAGGCAATAAAGGTTTAAGGCGATTAGCAAGCACCTTGGATATCACTTTGTATGCAAAGTTGCACAGGCTGATGGGACTGTATTGATCCAGTGTTTCAGGTTGGGAAGTTTTGGGAATGAGGGTGAGGATAGTTTGGTTGAGACCTGGAGGCATTTCCTTAAATAGCATGAACTTCTAGACTAATTCAAAGAGGCTATCTTTAACTGTTTCCCAATTCTCTTGATAAAACAAGCCCGTGAAGCCATCCGGTCCCGGAGCTTTAGTAGCTGCCATTTGGAAGGTAGCCTGGCGAACTTCCTCAAAGGTAAGAGCAGCTGTCAGCTGATGATTCATCTCCGGTGTTACAACTGTCCTGCACTGGTCGAGGAGCGGGAGGTAGTTACGATGTCCCTCTGACGTATATAGCCTGGAAAAATAGGAGAGAGTCATCATCTGAAGTCCTGGTAAGTCGCGTATCCACTGCTGATTTTCATCTTGTAAAATAGTGATACGGTTCCGTTGGCGGCGCTGAATAGTTGATGCATGAAAGAAACGAGTATTCTTGTCTCCCCACTTGAGCCATTGAATTCTAGAGCGTAAGGCCCAATATTGTTCCTCTTGTTGCCAGACTTGTCTTATTTCATCTTTCAAAAGTAAGACCTGTTTCTTTTCTACCGGAGAAGTCTGATTAATAAGATATTTTAATTTGTCCTGCAGGGTTAGGAGTTGTTTGTGACCATTGGAGAATTTCCGACGGCTCCATCGTTGAAGGGCTGCTTTCACATTCAGGATCTCCCAAAAAAAATCAGCATATTGTGAGTCAGCCGAGTTCCATACTTCTGAAATAAGTTGACTACATTCAGGGTCATCGGTCCAGAAGGCCTCAAAGACAAAGGATCTACTCACTTTAGGACGGAGTGGTGATGTATCAAACACCAGGGGACAATGGTCCGAGCCCACAGGTGGCATAGCAATAACTTCTGCTGCAGGAAACATGAAACACCAGTTTATCGAACATACCATTCGATCCAGTTTTGCTTTGACCAGCTCCTCTCCATCTCGATTATTCAACCAGGTAAATTTACAACCTTTGCCTTCTAATTCAGTGAAAGCACAATCATCTAACATAGTACGGAATGATTGCATTCGATGTAGCAAGGCAGGTCGTTTACCAATCTTCTCCCAAGGGTAGAGAACATCATTAAAGTCCCCCGCACAGAGCCAAGGCAAGGTATTGTGAGAGTAAATGTATCGAAGATCATCCCATACAACCTGGCGTTGGTGGAAATCAGTTGGAGCATGAAGAAAGGTGAGACAAATTTTTTGTCGATGCTGGCCTAAATCACAACTCATATCTAACCAATATTGTGTAGCTGTGAGCACCGTTAAAGAGATGGGATCATTCCAAAATGCGGCTAAGCCTCCCGCCAGACCTACTGGATCAACAAAATAGGAATGAGAAAAGGTTAGGATTTGTTGCACTTGCTTCAGCTTTGCTACAGAATTTTTAGTCTCCATAAGTAGTATCACATCAGGCTTTTCTACGGTTGTCATAAACCGTAGGGCTCGAACTGTCAGGGGATTGCCCAAACCCTGACAGTTCCAACAGATTAGCTTCATTTGTGAACTGGTGGCTGTTTAGGGCCAGCCACCAGAGCCCGATCTGCAGTCTCAGTTGCAAGGAAAACAGGTGCATCAAGCAAATTGAGGTCAGAAGGTTCCTCAATGATAATACTCCTTGATTCATATGGATTGTATCTTCTCTGTTTTTTAACTGATCCAAGAGGGGGTTTCGAGCGAGTATTAATAATTTTCCTGGATGTTTTGCTATCCATAGGTGAGGATTGAACACCCTTCAGCTTTTTTCAGCAGCTACAAGGGCGGTACTATGCATAACCAATGGTTCTGTAATTGATACTGAAGGGGCAGTAGACTTATTACGGTAATCTTCGAACTCCCTATGTGAGGTGTCGTCTACGATCATAGATGGAGGAGGCATTAGTTGAGCTGTGGTGACCCTTGGAGGGGGAGTTTCTGGAATTACTTCCTCTGACTCCTCAGTAGAGATTGGTGATTCATAAAAGAGTTTCCAGTAAGGACTATACAGTTTAACTTCAGCTCGGAGCCATGGTCCATAGGCCATCTGTTCTCTTTCCTCATGTTTATCCTCAGAGTAAGGAATATCTTTACAATACATTGCATAATGCCCAAGTCTGCCACAGGAAAAACAGAAATGAGATAGCCGTTCGTACCGAAAATCCAGCCAGAAAGGTGTGCCTTGAATTCTGATAAGTTTTCCTGTGATTAGAGGTGCATTCACATGGAGTTTAACACGAACTCTGCCTTGTTTGATTTGATAGCCGTCCCTTGAATCCATCTTCACCTCTTGAATCTCCCCAAGGTGCTGGACAGCTTTTCGAAGCATACGTTCAGAAGACCATTCAAGAGGTAAGCCAATGACTTGAACCCAAAAATCACAGGTGGAGAAGTCATAACAGTGGAGAGGAGTCTTGGGAAGCCATTGTTTAATATTAACCAAGTGGCCAAAGAAGAGCCAATGTCCACCATCAAGAACTCTCTGCATATCTTCATGGTTTTTAAACTTTATGATATAGAATCCTGTCTCACTTTGAGATATTTCTGCAGAATCAATACGCCAAGCTTTCCGTAGCGTTGTTTGAAGTGCTGGAAGATTAATAGATGGATCCGACAAAATTTTTGCAACTAAAGTTAAACGGCATGCCTCGACCGTATCAGCAGGAGGTGTATCATCCCAATCTTCAATAATTTTTTCAGTAGTGAGACGACTGAGACTACAACAGAGAGCTGCAAGACGTGAAGATGTGGCGAATTCATTTGAGTCCATCTTGCTAATAATCTCATGGAATTAAACCGAGAGACGGCGACAGAGGCCACGACAAAACCATTTGATGAAGAAAAAACAACAATTCTATCCCATGCAAGACAATCGCCAAGGAGAGGAGGACATGCATGAACTAACCCGTGACAATCGGCATCCAAAATGGCGGAGACAGCATAATTCGGAGTCCAACGGAGAATAGAGATGAAACCGATGCAGGAAAACAAGTAGACACCGTTCAAGCCATTCAGTCCGGTACAATTGAGAAGACAGCATGAAAAACCAGAAAGTTGAAAAACCGTTCAAGCCATTTGGGGAGACTAAGTGAATGGCCAAGTCGAGAGGAACTAGTGGAGTGTCTGGGTTGAAAGTACTGTAGGGTACTGATGGGTTTGCTGTAGAGGATTATGGATGAGGGTTTGGAAGAAAACTGCCATTAAAGGTAGAGAGAGCTCGACAAAACGAGAGGGATAACGCTGTCATGTTGAAGAGGGTAAAAATGAGCCAAGTTCAGTTGGGAGTTTGATCATAGAAAAGTTGTAGAGAATGAGGGTAGAGCTTTTTCTTTGAAGGTAGTATTTTCCATTGATGGAAAATATTTTCCTTGAGTAATTGGTTTTCCGTGAAACGAACACCGGAAAATCCGGAAAACATTTTCTTGAAAGTTATTTTCCGTGAAACGAACGGAGCCTAATAGATGGTAAATTTATCACAAGTGTACCTATTTGAAGTAAATTTGTCAATGGTATATCAG
The DNA here is from genome assembly GCF_016545825.1 of Eucalyptus grandis. Lineage (NCBI taxonomy): Eukaryota > Viridiplantae > Streptophyta > Magnoliopsida > Myrtales > Myrtaceae > Eucalyptus > Eucalyptus grandis. Next base: position 3,035,498 of record NC_052621.1, on the reverse strand, counting down.
TTTAAGATTTTTGATGGTAAAAAAATTAGTTTAGGATAAAGTTATCATAAGTGTACTAGTTTAGGTTTTTTTTAGTATTAAACCTAAATTTAATGACTTGATTAGACAATTTAAAGGTCCAAGAGCTTTGCATGGCCCTTATAGGCAAGGCACACTATTTCTTTTTCTTTTTTTGGATGATTGATATGCACTACTTGACAACACATCGAATTGCATTATCTCAATTCCACTCTTTTCACTTTTCAAATCATGTAAATTTCTAATAGGTTTATTTTACACCATCAGAACGGGCTCAAAAAGTGCCATTAGAATGTGTAAAATACCATCGGTCCCTTTAGTTTTGCTCCAAATACAATCCTCCGTCTACTTATGAACCTTTAAAATTAGAGGGAAGATAATAATTTTCTAATAAAAGGACCAACAGTGATATTCTTCTTTTGTTTTTTTTTGCTATATGGGTCGGCCCCATCCTCAAACCTTAGAGGGTTCTGTCCAAACCGAATGTGTAACCAACAAAGCAAGCTTAATTGACTTGATATGAACTTATCTCAGATTTAGATCTATCTCATAAACATATCATTGATCTTGTTGGACGAGTAAAATATGTGAAGTAAGCTAACTATCTTCGATATTCCTAAATAATTCACGAGATCACTGATAATTGTGCAAAAAAGAAAATGCATTTCATCGGAAAATAAATGATAAATAAATCAATTCCAATATGGGAAAAAGAAGGATCCGGTGCCTGTCTGCCGTGATTTGTCGCCTTGAGTGGTTGTTTTACTTTGAGGGCCAACTGTTCCTCCGATTGGCCCAGCAACGCCCTAGCCTCCCTTAACCTCCCTCCATCATGGTCTCCGATTTAAAAATATCGGTTCATTTTCGTTTTATTAAGCATTTTCAATCAATAATTTTTAAAATACTGATAAACTCTTCGATGCACATTATAAAAAATTAGTCGCTCTCTTAAATATTACAGTATCTTTGCATCTAGTTACTTAATAATGGGCTAGTCCATTTAAAATTCAACGGCGAAAGTAAAAATGTCAAAAGTCACAATATTGTTCTAACTTCAAAAAATATATTAAAAGATTATATATAAATCCACGTGTCAATAATCTGTATGTTGTGAAAGTTTCATCGACATCAATGAATTATACTCATCTTTGACTACAAATATAACTTTGTACATTGATGCGACCGGCCGATGGTCCATATGTCGGAAGTTAATTTAATGAAACAAAAATTTAAAGACGGTTCTATCCAAAATATCATTTTAAGATACTTTGACTACACATATATCTATTGTCTAGCTTTATCCATGACCAGGACTCTCTATAAGTAAGCTGTGTGTTCGATCATTTTGCTTTGACGATGCTTTTAGACTAAGAAATAATCATTCTACGTGAAATGGGGGTAATATACTCGATACTCTAATTTCATGCTAAAAAAAGACAATGCAGTAACCATCGTCTATGTGCGAGAAGTTCTCACAAGTATTAATTTCACCGGAGCTGATTTGTCCATTAAAGTTGGCAAGAATCTGACGTGGAAGGCTCAAGCGTAATGATTGATTGAAAAGTTTTGTTGCTTGCGGTCTTTGACTAATTGATAGGTCCGATGGCAAAAGATCTTTTTCATGTCGGATTCTTGCCCACTTCGTTAAACAGAAGAGCTCCAAATAACCAAATATAGAGTTGGAAAGATTTAATTAGAAAAGGCATATAAATTAATGACCTAATTAGACAAATTGAAGGTCCACGGGCTTTGCATGGCCCTTAGAGGGAAGGCACATAATTTCTTTTCTTATATTTTTTGGTCATCAAGGCGTGATACTTGACAACACATCTAATTACAAACTCTCAATTCCACTCTTTTCACTTTTAAATCGTGTAAATTTCTAATGGGTTCCAACAAAAAATTTTCTTTAATGGGTTTAGTTTACACGCATCAACACGGGCTGAAAAAGTACCATTATAACATGTAAAATACCACTAGTCCATCAAGTTTTGCCGGACAAACAAAACCCTCCATCTACTTTCGAACCTTAAAAAAGTAAAGAGAAGATATTGATTTTCAAGTAAAAGTACCAAAAGGTGACATTTTTCATTTGCTTTTTTGTCCCAAGCGGTGCCAGACCCACCCTCAAACATCAGAGGTAGGGACCGAACTTCTTACATTTTATTTTTATTTGTTGGATCATCAAGGTACACTACTTGACTATATATAGAATTACATTATCTCAATTTTACTTTTTTCACTTTTCAAATTGTGTAAATTTCTAATGGATTTACTTTATACGTATTAAAATAGGCTAAAAAAGTGCTATTAGAACGTGTAAAATACTACTTGTCCCTCTAAAGTGCTGGTGAGTATACTGATGGGGGAGGGTGCTTCCACTAATAAAGCACCTCTGTATTGTGAAGAGGTCAACACAAGTCTTCTGTAGAAGGTCAATGTCAAAGTCGTCTTAAATGACATTAGTGGGACACAAAATTATTGTGGTGGGGTCACTTGGTTGTGGAAAATTATTAATGCCATAAAATTTCCATGAAATTTTTTTCTTGAAACATATTGTGTGCGCTATGTCTTATCACGTGCACAACACGCCTTTATCACAGCACTCATGACCCTATTTACAATTGACAAATATGACAATTGTACATTCTTTAATTGCATTTCTGTCGGTATTTGTAAATGAGCTAAAAAAATTACATTTTCAATGCCTCATGACAAAGTATTTACTGCTCCATTTTGCAAGTCAAATCTCATTTGCCATTAAAGAGACTTAGGCTATGTTTGATAACACTCCCAAGAACAAGTGTTTCTATTTTTATATTTTTGGGAGCAGAAATAGAATGGAAACGCATTTGGTAAGTTTTTTGTTCTTGAGAATAAATTTATTTCCAGAAATAAATTTGGAACAAAAACAAAGAAACAAAAAAAAAAGTTACTTGTTGTTCCCGAGAACAACTCCAAAAAAGAATAAAAAAAAATCAAGCTTTTTTTCCTTTTCTTTTTTTTATTTTATTTTATTTCTCTTTCTTTCTTCTTCCCCTAGCCGATTGTTGGCCTTATCATCGTCGACAACCTCACCAAAGCCTCTTTAGCCATCGGCGAGGCCCCCAAGCCTCACCGTGGCTAGGGAGGCTCCCTTGAGCCTCGCCGGCCACCGGCGAGGCCTCCCGAGCCTCACTGTGGCGGGGGAGGCTCCCCAAGCCTCATTGGTGGCTAGTGAGGCTCTCTTGAGGCCGCAACCTTGCTAGCCCTTGTCTGGCTGATCGCCGACTAGAGGAAGGAGAAAAAAAAAAATTGCAATAAAATTATTAGTAAATTAAAAAAAAATTCTAAGTCACAAAAATATATAGGATTGCACTAGATGCATTTCTTTTTCAGAACAGAAATTTTGTATAGTTACCAAACATGTTCAAATGCTTAGAAACTGTTCCTAAGAATAGAAATGAAAAAAAAAAATGTTTCTGAAAAAAAAATTCTCTAGAATAGATACGTCACCAAACGCAAAGCTATCAACAGTTCACCGCATTCTTGTTGTTAGGATCCTGCTCACAGAAACAAACGGCGCATATTTCAGATAAGCGATTTAGCACAACTCATGCAAGACATAGTCAACTGTTCGCGCAGTTAGAGCAGGACCCAAAAACAGATAAAGCGATCACATAACTCGATGAAATTTCACTCAGCAGCACAAACTAGCAGCAATTTCAGCAGGACAATTAACAAGTTATGAAGTTTCTCTACACATTCAAGCAGTGCCAAGAAGCTGCAAACCCGATTGGTCGCGCAAATTGCTCGACCCCAGAAAAACATTCCCTTGCCCGCAGCCGGACACCAATCCCCATTTGCTCACTAGTTTCGCCCAAGAGAGGAAAAACCATCAAGCATAGCCAAACTTCATTAAGATCAATTCATGGACACCACTGCCCTAACCAAAATTACTCCCAACGCAGAGCACTCATTTCCAAATACTTCAACGTTCATCAACTAGTTGCCCAAGATAGCGAATTCACTACTACACAAACCCAAGACAAACAGGCCCGAACCCAATTCCGAACTGACGATTCACTGCACGAATCCCATGATAAACCCGAGGGACTCGTTCCCGACAGCCGTCCACACACCGAATTAACACTAGCATGCGGTTCGGCTAACAGAGACCGCGACCTACGGGGAGGTTGTTGGACTTGACGTAGGACCAGACGCGCATGAAGCAGCCGAGGCGGGAGGTCTGGGACTGATCCATGAAGTCGCGCACGGTCGAGGGCAGGTTCACGAGGTCGATCAGGTTGGCCAGCTTCATCGGGTTGTCGGCCACGGCCTTCTTAATGCTCTGCAGCAACATTTTCCCCCCGCCTCTGCGATGGCGTTTCTTCAGCGCGGAGGCTGTTTCGGTCGGTCTCCCTCGCTCCCAGTCCCACGCAGCGAGAGGCGGCGCGAGCAGTAGGTTGAGTCGGCTCGCGGACGGGTTTCTCTTGGCACTTAAAATTCTCAAAATTCCACTTTTAATTCACCGATGATACCTAAAACATCTTTTCTTTTTCTCATAATTCTAAACTTCGGATTAAAATCTTCTCATTTAAAATATTAAAGAGAAAATAATTAGTAGAAGTAAGAAATGCTTTTTTATGGCTTTCATATAAGCTCGCAACAAAATAGAGCGAAAGGGCCATTAAAAGTGATACGTATGGTAACGTTTTTTTCCCATGAACAATTTCTTTTTAGAAACACTTTTTCTATTTTTGTTCTTAGGAACAATCTTTGAGCATTTAAAGGTATTTAGTAACTGAACAAAACTTTTGTTCCCAAAAGAGAAATGCTTTTGATACGGTCTCAAATAATTTTGTGATTTAAAATTTTTATTAATTTATTAATAATTTTATTACATTTTTCTTTTCTTTTTCTTTTTCTTCTTCTTCATCTTGTCATTCTTGGCCTTGGCCATGGTCGATTGGCAACTAGCGACGAGGGCCGATAAGGTCGCCGGCCTCGGGGAGCCTCGCCGGCTACCAACGAGGTCCTCCGAAACCTCGTCGGGCGTCATCCACCTCGTAGTGGTTGGGCGAGGTCGGCATCACCTCGACAAGGGAGAATTACCAAAAAAGTCCTAAACCTATTGCAATTGTGCCAATTCAGTCATAAACTTTTTTTGGTCAATTTAATCCATTCGGCCAAAATTGGCCGGCCGGCTCTGACGTAGACGCCGACCGGCCGGCGAACGATTTTCTAATAATTTCTTTTTATTTTTTTCGAATTTTTGAATTTTTTTTTCCTATCTTCTTCTTCCTCGGTTGGCGCCGGTCGGCGACCCAAAGGCGAGGGCTGGTGAGGTCGGCCTCGCCGCCACCGGCGAGGCTTGCCCCCACCGGCCACTAGCGAAGGCGAGGCCGCCGTCGCCCAGCCAAGGCGAGGCTCGGCCTCGCCCAACCATGGTGAGGTCGAGCCTCGCCGGATCGGTGACAATGGCCTTGCCGTCGGCCGGGTGAGGCTCGCCTTCACTAGTGGCCGACGGGGCGAGCCTCGCCCGGCAACGGCGGCCTCGCCGGCCACCGGCGAGGCTTGACCTCGCCATGGCTAGGCGAGGCCGAGCCTTGCCTTGGTTGGGCGGCGGCGAGGCTCGCCCGCCGGCCACCGGCGAAGGCGAGCTGGCCGAGCGACCGCGAGGTCGCCGTCGGATCCGGGCGAGGCTCGACCTTAACATGGCCGGGTGAGGCCGAGCCTCGCCTTGGCTAGGGCGACAACGGCTTCACCGTCACCGGGTGAGGCTTGCCTTCACCAATGGCCGGCAAGGCTGACCTCGCCGGCCAGAGGAAGAAGAAGATAGGAAAAAAAATTAAAAAATCGTTCGCCGGTCGGCCAATTTTGGCCGGATGGACTGAATTGGCACAATTGCAATAGGTTTATGACTTTTTTGGTAATTCTCCCCCTTGGCAAGGAGGGGCCTTGATGGTGACTAACAAGCTCGAGGTGACCTTGCTAGGGGTCGGCAAGGCTTTGGCAAGGTCGCCAAGCCTTGTTTGGTTGGTTGTCGGCCATTCTTTGAGGTCAATGACCGACTAGGGAAGAAGAGAGGAAGAGAAAGAAAGAAAAGAAAAGAAAAAGCCTGTTTCTTGTTTCTTAAGTTATTCTCGGGAACGAGAAATAATTTTTTTTTATTTTTTATTTTTGTTCCAAATCTATTTTTGAGAACAAATTATTCTCATGAATAAAAAAGTTACTAAATGTATTTATATTATATTTCTGTTCCAAAGAACAAAAGAATAGAAACAAGTGCTCCTTGGAACATTACAAAACAATACCTAAATGTGACGGACATCACTTGTACATGTGTACTACACTTGAAAATTGGGGAGACAGTTTTTTTCTCGGAGATAAAAGTTCGGGGACTTGGGGAAAAACTGCAAAAATATCATGCCAAAATAGAAGGGACTTCTCCAAGAGAAAGGGCTTACAATTTAAAAAAGAAATAGTAAAGAGAGGGTAGGAACAATGGCAAAAAAATGAGTGGAGAGCGTAAGAGAAGACACTCTTTATAAACAGAACGATCCACTCTTTACAAATTAGAGTTTCGCGTGTCAATCTTTAGGGAGGAAGACATTGCTAATTTGTTAAATCTATTTGCACAGAGAGAGTAATAGCCGAACTACACGTCTTGAGCTAGAGGTGATCGGTTCTAAGGTGGATTAGTTCTCACCTAAAAGCAAGAACTGACTTGACTGGACCCGGAGCCAAGTTAACTGGGAATCAGTGATATTTCAATGAGAAATTTCTTCCTTCCAAAGCCAACAAGCACAAATCACGAAAGACATCTCAATGACTTCTTGGAATACGCGACTTTCGAGGTGGGACATCTGGAGTGCTATAACGCACGGAGGGACACTTAAGTGCCATAACTTTAAAATTGTACACTTAAGTGCCAATATCAGAGTAAAATGAGACACTTAAGTGCCACTCCGGCCGAAAATTCGGCCAAATGGCTGACGTGGCAATTTTCCGGCGAGTTTGGTCCAAAACGGCGTCGTTTTGCACGCTGACATGGCGGAGAAAACGCAAAAAACGACGCCGTTTCATGTCTACGTGTAAATAATAATATATAAATTAATTAAATTAGATTTAAATATTCAAAAAAATTTAAAAAAAGAAAATTTTAAAAATTTTAAAAAATTAAGAAAATTTTTAAATTTTTAAAAATTAAGAAAAATTAAAAATTAAGAAAAAAAAAAAAAGGGGGGGAGGTCGAACGGGGCGGCTCCCTCGCGCCGCCGCCTCCCCACCGTCGCCAAAGAAGGGCCGGCGACGGAGGGGGAGGGTCGGCCGCGGTCGCGGCCCCCGGCCGACCGACGGCGAGGGCTGCGAGCCCTCGCCGGATCGCGGCGAGGGCCGCGACCTCGCCCAGATCTAGGCGAGGGCTCGCGTGCCCTCCCCACCGATCGGCCGGCCTCGCCGGCCCGGCCAAGGCCCGGCCGACCCTCCCAATCCGTCGCCGGCCCTTCCCGGCGGCGGTGGGGAGGCGGCGAGGGCCCGCAAGCCCTCGCGGATCCCTCGCCCGGATCCGGCGAGGGGGTCGCGGGCCCTCGCCGCCACCGGGAAGGGCCGGCGACGGAGTGGGGAGGGTCGGCCGGGGTCGCCGGGCCCGGCCGGGGCCGGGGTCGCGGTGCCCCCCGGGGCCGGCGAGGCCGACCGACCAACGGCGAGGGCCCGCGAGCCCTCGCCCGGATCTAGGGCGAGGGTCGCGGCCCTCGCTGTCGGTCGGCCGGGGCCGGCGACCCGGCCAACCCTCCCCCTCCGTCGCCAACCCTTCCCGGTGACGGCGGGAGGCGGCGGCGGGAAGCCGCCCCGTTCGACCTCCCCCTTTTTTTTCTTAATTTTTAAATTTTTAAATTTTTCTTAATTTTTTTATTTTTTTGAATATTTTTAATTTAATTTAATTAATTTTTATATTATTATTTACACGTAGACACGAAACGGTGTCGTTTTGCATTTTCTCCGCCACGTCGCGTGCAAAACGACGCCGTTTTGGACCAAGCTCGCCGAAAAGTCGCCACGTAAGCTATTTAGCCGGATCTTCGCCGGAGTGGCACTTAAGTGTCCCATTTAACTTCAAAACCGGCACTCAAGTGTAGCATTTTAAAGTTATGGCACTTAAGTGTCCCTCGGTACCAAGTTATAGCACTTGAGGCTGTACTCTGCCCGCGACTTTCTCATGACAGATTTTCATATGCTTTTTATATTGGATAATACACGTGAAAGACTAACAAAAGCTAGCTAGAATCAAAGGAAACACATATACAAGCAATTTAACATGAACCCAGTAAGGTTTCGGTTGTGGATTATAGTGTTAGTTCGAAGTTTTAATGACATAACTAAATGTCCATATTGAACAACAATCAATACAGACAATAAGCATAAGTATACTTCTCATATTTGTTCACGCATATCATTTGGGCATTTAACGAACACAATGATTAGTTCAAAGAGGAGATCTAAACGCAACATCAAAGCAATTATTATGATTCAAGCTTATCATGACATAAATACAAGTGGCGTTCATTAACAAATCTTAAATTAAAGAGTATTTCTCATAAATCTCATTTGTAATTCTTAGCCTATACTTTGTACAAAGAACGGCCAAAAACAGAGCATTGGGTAAGCATCGAGTATTTACCTTGATTTGATGCGATTGCGGTCATGGTCGGTGATTGAACTAGTGACAAGAGGTAAGAGAAAGAGAGGGAGGCCAGAGTCGAGTCGAGTCTTGAAGGAGGCGTCGAACCACAAGAGATGCGGCTCAAGCTAGAGCTAAGGGATGACGTGCAACTGAGAGAAATGAAAGTGAGAGTTGTGAGCGAGAAGCATCACCGAGCAAGGAATTAGGATTTTGGAATAATAAAAATTAACATTATATATGTTAGTCCAGTCTTGGTGGTTCAATCCACACTTGAAATCGGAAATTAGGCAAATATTCACTAGTTCCAAATTTTAGGAATCGGGAATCAAATAAGTTCCCACAGAAATCACTCAAAATTGACTGATTCGTTCCAATTCCTTTGCTCACCACTAGCAATTTTAGAGAAACATTGTCATATCCATTTATACAGATAAGCGATAGCCAGTACTACAGCCTCGAACTTTTCCACGACAAAGCAGCAACAGCAATGTTTGCTGCGATTTATGACAACAACAAAAAAATGTTTGCTGCGATGATATTGAATATGATAGATACTAGTTAGGCCCAAATGAGACCGCTGGGAAAATGTCCATGTCGCATAATTGGAGACAGCCGAACACAAACATGTCACTCGATACAGCAGAAGCGGCCAGTCCATCTAACCTGAAGGCCGGGGTTATGCCCGGCGGCCTAACTCCCTTGGTTCGTCGATCAGATTTTACAGCTAACTTGAGACCCAAGCAAGTACAAGAGCTTCCATCGAGTACCCATTCAAAATCGGGTTCACCTGAACAGATTCATCGATGACGAATAACAAACGCGCGGGAACCCAGAGTTGGAATTCCAGAAATTTAACATTGGACAGTCTTCGGTGGGATGAAATTTGAGGTACCGGGGGACAATCACCACCCAATTGAGCTGAACTCACGTAGTAATCAGAAACCCAATATGGATTACAAAATGAATGTGATCAGATGATCATATTCTACATAGGTGGATATTACGGTCGGAAATAAGAAGGAAAAAAATGAACAGAACGCCTTTACATGCACAACTCTTTATCTCTCTCTCTCTCTGTGGCAAACCCCTTATGCTCAATTTCTCAAGATATGCCGATGGTCTTCCTCTGTGCTGCAACTGGTGCGGCATAAGTTAGTCTTAAACCCGAATGCTCAATTTCTCAAGATATGCCGATGGTCTTTCCAAGCAGCCAAAGCACAAGGGAGAGCTCGATGCCAAATATGGTGTGCAGAGTAGTCCTGTCTAACGTGAATCCGTACACTGTTATCCCCGCCCGGTTATTCTCAAAGTATGTCACTGCCATTATTAGCCAAGGAACTCGGTCAGCAAAACAACTATCCTGTGATCTACGTCAGAAGCATGAATTCCAATGCGAGATGAGATATGCAATGGGGACATTATGGTCCCTTGGTACCATCACTTATGTTGCTGCCAACTATGTAAATGTGCAAAAACATACAGTTCAACATCAACACGAGTGGAAGGTGAGTCGTTTTGGTACTATTTGTCAAAATTATTACTAGGACATGCTTCCGTTCAAGTTAAGGTTAAGCAATTATTCTTCAAATTAAGGTAAAGGGTTGAAAGGGCTTACCAAGGGCTTGTCTTTTCTGGTATGAGATGGTACTATAGGCATACTCTGGGATTAACTTGCTATTGTCCAAGTCATCTTCCTCATCCCCAGCATCACTTTCTGATTCTGTACTTCTTACAGGAAAGACGGGGTCATGGGCAGCCTGAGCCACTGGTGTCTCACCATCATTTGCCTCGAAAGAATCATCGAGTGTTGCACATATATGCCACTTTGCTGCAAGGCATGTCACGGACTGTGCTTTATGTGTAATCTTGGTCGCACTGCGCAACAAGATGAGGAGCGCGGCAACCAGAGCCATCGAGCAAAGCTGTACAATTACAAATGTTACCCCCACTTAGTATGCTGTTAAAGCTGGAAAGTACTAAAGAGAGGTGCTCGTGCACAAACATATTTCATTATGTCACAAATTAATAATTTCTGAATTGTAATAAAAATCTGCAAATTGATCTCAGAATTAGAGTTCCTCATGGGCAAGAAAGATGCCAATAAGTTTGTGAAGCCCTTTCTTAATGTTTAGAGTAAAGAACTTACAGCCAATTTTTTTACCAAAAAAAAAAGAAACTTACAGCCAATTCTCCTGCACGGTAAATGTTAACATCTGCGGTGGACTTGGTAGTGACAAGCAGAGCGGCAAACTGGCTTCCAGTGACCAAAACCAGAGCCCACAATATGAACGCACGGTACCTATGGCTTATGATCCGAAGGTGTCTCCTGATCTAAGATGCTCAGATAGGACCGAAGCCACATCTGAGTCCACTTGAAACAACTTTGCAAAGTCTTGCAGTCGCAAGATCTGGAGAGAGCAGATCAGACGGAAGAGTACACACACCAAGAAAATGACCATTGTGCGGTAGAGCCATGAGCAGAGCTCCATGATGCAAGCAACGGTGTCACTCAGGTAAACGTTCCCCAAAAATGGTATTTGAGAGGCTCCTGAGGCATACCACCATATTTTATAAGCACTCTCAGCTGCAAAGCAGGGGAGGACGAATATGGAGAGGATTTTCAATGATCTCTGCATGAACGATGACATGTTTGTACAGCATGTAAGGTAAAACACTATAGCTAGTAAAAATCTAGCATGTCATAACAGTATAGCTAGCAAAAACCTACCATATGACAAATAGCAATCTTTCTTAGACCCCTTTCTTTTTTTTTTTTTTTTTAAAAAAAAAAATAAGAAAAGAGAAAACACCTAAAAGTATGATCCTTACTCCAGTCATCACGACAATTCGTGCAAGCGATGGTCCAAGTTTCTATGATGATGAGAGGTCAACTTAATGCTCATACTCATGACACAATCATCAGGTTGTAGCAAAGCATCAATAGTTGAGCTTACAAATCACAGAAAATAGACATTCAATCAAGTCCAGCCAATTATACTTGTAAATTTGTTGATCCTGCAAGCCATCATTTATCATATTCTTTCTTCTATCACATTTTATGGTATCCAACCCCAAATTGCTGTTCCATTCATTTTTTGAACTCCATGCAGAGAAGACTGCAGTTTTTGTAAGTCGAACCAACTATAAGTATGCTCTTCATTCATCCCTGCTTGTTAAGATGACTCGACATCAATGAGTTTCCTCTTGAAGAGTCAAATAAGATCTGCAGATCTATTATAGCTCTTTAATTGGTGGCACCACATACTTCTGATATGAATCTGAGACGTAAAAAATGGTGGTGTTATGAGCGCTTGCTCCGCTGATTGCCAGGGACAGGAAGAGTTTTAACCTTCTTAGTGGAAAGCTGCCATGGATATTTTGTTCATCTGATGACAGGATATTTTGTTCATCTTCAATCATGTATGAGAAGTGTAAGATCCCCGTATTATAGCTCTTTAATTGGTGGCACCACATACTTCTGATATGAATCTGAGACGTAAAAAATGGTGATGTTATGAGCGCTTGCTCTGCTGATTGCCAGGGACGGGAAGAGTTTTAACCTTCTTAGTGGAAAGCTGCCATGGATATTTTGTTCATCTGATGACAGGATACTTTGTTCATCTTCAATCATGTATGAGAAGTGTAAGATCCCCGTATTATACAATTACTTATTTGGTCAACCGTTCATCCAAGAATCTGGACCGTCGGACGGTGTGGGCTTCATGTGGATTCCCTGATCTTATGATTTAGGTGCCAGCTCAATTGAGCCAGGCTCATGCAAGAATCAGATGAGATGACACCACACCCGAAAGTCCCTATGCTCCAACATGGTATTCAATGTATACTCATTGTCTCGATACTGCGATGGACAGAACCAGCTTAATCATACCATAACGAGGGGAGTGGTGTCGACCTGCTTTCTCGACACGTAATCAGCTGGACCTACTCATTTTCCAGGAGATAACGGGATCTCTTTGACTATCGTCGATCATCACCTCTCTCTCTCTCTCTCTGTGGTGGATCCCTGTCCCCATCAATTCTGTGGTCCTACACTAGTCCAGGTTCACACTACACAACTTTATAGCCACGCATCGAAGGTCGTCGATTAGAATCATGAAAAGGCAGAAAAGCTAAAAGCATAACTTCCACGTCAGGACTCGGACCCAGAACCTTCTTATTGCTCATACCGGTTCATTAGCTAGCCACGCATTCCAGAAGCCACGCGGATCGGAAAACCGATGAAAATCAACGACTACCCTCGTTAAAAAAATGAGAGCGAATCCTCTGTCGATTATTGACTAACATTTCCAATGGCAAATCAAGGAAGATTGAATTTGGAAGATTGATCACATGTCATGAATGCAGCATGCAGCTAATCAAGGTAGAAATCGCAACTTTAATGCGACACAAACCGGAAGATCGTCATGACCGTCACGGGCACAGAAATCATCGAGAGAGAGAGAGAGAGAGAGAGAGAGAGAGAGAGATATGGAGAGAACGTACATTGAGCTGGTCGGTGTAGCCATCCCTCACCGTCTCGCTCTCGTCCCAGAGCTTGTCGAAGAAGAGGAACCTCCGGAGGCCGTACTTCCGCACGAACCGCGACAGGCAGACGAAGGAGAGCGTGGCGAGGCTGCTGAGCGACAGCTGGACGACGCCGTCGAAGGGCCTGGCGTGCTTGGCGTCGCAGCTCGAGCAGGCGAGCAGGAAGTGGGAGGCGGCGGGGACGGCGATCGCGAAGACGAGGAACATGGACCAGAGAGGCAGGCGGTCCAGGCGTTCGACTGGTCCACGCACATCCACCGGAGGTAGGACCGGAAGCTCTGCAGCTCGTCCTGCGCATGCGACACGCACCGCGCGAACGTGACGCTCCGGCGGCGGTCGCCGATCAGAGGTTCGCCGATCAGAGGTTCGTCGATCAGAGCAACTCCGCCGCCGCCGACTTCCATGGCGGATGGTGACGGCAAGGGGGAAGAGGGGAGATCCTCCGAGGAAGCGGGGGCGCGACGGACAAAGTGCAAAATCCTGAGTTTCCTGTTTCTAAAACTTCCATCGGGTTGTTAACTTGTTATATGCGGTGGGGCAAAAGTGTCGGGATTTTTTTTTTTCTAATTTTTGCGGATGCAAATATTGTCAAATTTAATAAGTAATTTAAGGAAAAAATCACTAAAAACTTCAAATTATGCATGACGCATTTAATCTAAATCTTTTCTTTCCATACAAAACAATCACAAACTTATTCTTAAATGACACGTTTAACCCCTATTAAGATATCACACATCTTCATTTTATTTTACTTAAGTCATGCAATGCTATGTTAGCATCATTTACTTTCAGCATCCACAAATAGTGCGGGCGTCATATCAGTAATGTTTACTTTTCAGTGTTCATATAGGTAAATTTTTAATGATGCCAATCGACGGAAAATTGACAAAAAATAAATGTGTCACATAAGTATAAGTTTGTGATTATTGTCATGAGGCACAATTTTAAGATATTTGATGCCTTTTACCCTATATCTTATGCTAATCGAGGTCTAGTAAAACAAACCTATGATAAAATTTCGAACTAGACAAACTCATAGAATCACGACTTATATATCGCAAGGCATGGCAAAATATTCTGCTTTTTTGGTATGTTTTTTGAGCACCGTGTGCATCAAGCAACATTTATTTGAATTGGACATTTTGTAGTTCGAATGGCACCATTATCAAAACGACCACAATTGAATTGCGTTAGCTGCTTTTTTACACTCTCCTTGATTAATAAGCGACCTCAATGTATATATGACCGGTCTAACCCTTTTTTTTTTCTTTAAGAAAAATAGATATTTTTTTTTTAACCTTGAGGACATCTATCCTTTTCGTCATTGTGGGCATAGTAATTTGTCGATAAGCTCAGCCAATGAGAGGGGGGGGAGACATTCGGCATGTCTGTCTACCTCCCGCTTCGCAAGGCTTGGAATCCGCCGGATTCTCTCGTAACTTTACGTTTTCGATTAACCCATCCATTTACAGAGAGAGAGAGAGAGAAAAAAAAATCCGAAAGTAGAAAAATAAATAAATAAATAAGATTTCCGATTATTCTAGGATGCGTTTCGGAATTGGCACTCAAAATTAAAGTTAATGAGGACCCAAGCATCATCGCCGTATGCAGCAATCCAGCTGGAGGTGGGCCCGCGCATGCAACGTGTACGCTTCGGCCGCCAATCTCGGCCGCCGCCCCCCAATGAGAACGCCACGCGTGGCGCCCCCACGTTGCTCCGCTTGTGGCGGGGATCGAACGAAACGTAGGACACGAGAACGATAGAAACAGCCGGGACCGACCAAGACAAAAAGAAAGACACCGCAGAGATCAGAAAGAAGCTCCATTAAACAAGTCAACGTGTGCTGGGTGATCGGCGCAGGTGCAGGTGGCCGCCTGTGAATCGCGGGACGAGGTCGATTAGGTGGGTATTGCATATGGAAAGATTGGATTCTGCTTGGCTCCGATGCATGTGAGTTGTCCACGAGAAAATGATTCGTATGGGCTTTGATTGAGGGGGAAAGATTAAAATAAATGGGGAGATCTATCGTTCAAAGTTAACCAAATCGTCTTCCCAAGTTTACCTGCGGATGGGTTTGTGTCGCTAGAAAAGATTGCTCTCTAATCAAACACCCATCTCGCGGTGGGATCAAGAGATTATAGTACAGGTTTCGTAGAACGAAATGCCCCGTCAATGAAGCTACAAATTACTCAATCCCCGCACATTTGTACTCGATGCGAAGGGCGAATGACTAGCACGCTCGAACAAATAAAAGTTCAGATGACGTTCAGGGCGGTGAAACCGAAGCTTCAGCATAATGAGAGAGAGAGAGAGAGAGAGAGAGAGACGTGATGGATGTCGAATATGAAGTGCGTTGACTAGAAGACTGTGGCTTCATATTGGGCCAGCAGATACAACCTGCGAAGTACGAAACGCGACATTCGTTGCGGTCCAAGAGCGTCCCTCCATTTGCCTCTTCACGACGGGCCGAAAGCCCTCCATTTTCATCGACCGCCCGAACTATTCTGCGTCGCCGGGGAACAAGCCTACCAAGGGAAAATGAAATTATTTTTATGTATATGTCACTATCAAGTAGCATCAGGTAAAACTTGTTCCTTTTACTCCCCCAATGCGAAAGGTAAAGAAAAAAAAAAGGAAACTTTTTGAAACCTTTAAAAGATTTGCATACGTTCAGGTATAATTTTATTCCACAATAGTTGGATATATTTGGAAAAATTCTAAATAAAAACCCGAGGTAGATTTTGTTCCAAATAAGGGTTTGAAGTGCTATTATTTTCTAAGATAACCTGAATTTTTAGTTGATTAGGACATTTTCTTCATTTACCCTTTTTTTTATGGTTATCCCTTTCCTTTTGCCGGTGGTCAACTACTAGCCACCGACGATGCTTGGAGAGGGTTGGGCGAGGCTAGCCCCCACCAGATCTAGGTGAGGGTTGCCTCCTCGTGGCCAACAAGTGCCACAATGGAGGTGACCATAGGCAGCAATCGACGAGGAAGAAAAGAAAGAGAAAGAGAAAATAAAAATTGAAATAATTTAAAAATAAAATTTTCTTTTGACAAAAGTGCCCTCAATCAATTGGAAAAATTAGTCAACCGGCAACCAATAAAATCAAACCCTCATTCAAAATTGTTATAAACACTCCGAATCTTAGTTTGTAACCGACATGATTATTTGATTCTTATTTAAATACAAATCTACTTGAAATTCTTATTTGAAAAAAAAATGAGGGTATTTCAAGTTCTTACTTGAAATTTTCGATATATTTTCAATTTTAGCAAAAAAAAAAGGCTACTTTTACCTCCTTCTCTTCTTTTTTCCCCTGAACAAATCAAATGCACTAGTAATTGCCAATGTTGGATTAATTTTTTCGGCCACTGCTAGGAAGAGATAGTCATCTAATAAGCTGGCCTTGATAAGAACATAGGATCCATGATCAATGGATTACTTAAGTGTGTTTATTCCTATAGCTCAAGACTTGAGTACGAATTCGGAATTACCACACTCATACATTCTCTTGAGGACGACCTCATAAGTCTCATACACCCGTTGATACAAAAGAACAACCGATTTCAAAAAACAGTCCCTAAAACTGATATCATTCACTTGGGCCATAATTTTACATGTCTTTGTTGGCAAACCAATAATTCTAAGCGTGAGGGTTAATTGACAAAGTTCTTTTTTCTTCTCTTTTTACCGTTATACGAAAAAGGGGCATTATTATTCATAGTCCCTCTAATAGATATTAAAATTGACGTCAGAAGGTGAACGACCACCCAATCTCGAGGGGGTAAAATAAAGGGGTTTGAGCAATGCTCTCACACGAGAAAACCCGACCCGCCAACTCTAGCTCTAGCCCGGCCCGGCCCCATCCGATCCCGCTAGACAACCAGCTCCAGTCGACATCACAATCGCCTAATACATGATGCATTTCCCAAAGTCTTGCCGGGTCTCAAATGGGTGGTCAAAACGTGCCGCCCACCTTCTCTCCCCTACCCCCACGCCGGATGACCTTTCCCTCTCCCAACCAGATGCCACATCATATCACCCATTCAAACCCACTACGCCAACGCCTTCGATCAGCTCGAGGCTCGAAAACCCCAACTCACGCCCCCATCAAAACTCGAATCTTCAGCCACCCCCACCCCCTCCTCGCAAAAAGAAAGAAAGAGAGAAGGGTCTTGTCCCACTCGAACAAAAGTGGAAGCAACGAATACAATAATACAAGCAGAACAGAATACCCGGAGGCACCTTCCCTCCCACCCCCACCCCCTCTCCCCACCCCACACGAAAAAATAAGGCAAAGTCGATCCCCCATGCCGAATACGACCCGTTCAGCCGGTTTCCGGGCGGCTTCCCTCGTCCACAATTCAAAGATGGCAACCGAGTGAGCGAATTGATATGACATGCGAGCTGGCACTAACACCCACCACCACTTATTCCTCCTTCGTTCATATGGCACCTCCGGCCTGCCTATCTGACGCGTATGCGAACCGATGAGCGTTGTGAAACCTCTCAACGCGACCCAATTCATGGTTTTAGCGCCCGGATCATAAAACTTATTAAGCGCCCGAGTTATGAAACAGGAAGAAAAATAAGAAGACTCTAGGGGGCACTTCGGAAGGACGACTAAGAACGAGTATCTTGAAGTTGTGTGCTAAGTTTCGTAAGGGCTATAGAAAGATCGCTAATTCTCAAATCAGCAATTCACCTTTTTCCGCTCAGCAATTTTGTGCAGACACTGCATTTTACCTGAAACAGCAATTGCATCCAGGTGGTCAACTCTTGAACGAGTATCTTGAAGTCGTGTGCTAAGTTTCGTAAGGGCTATAGAAAGATTGCTAATTCTCAAATCAGCAATTCACCTTTTTCCGCCCAGCAATTTTGTGCAGACACTGCATTTTACCTGAAACAGCAATTGCATCCAGGTGGTCAACTCTTGATGTCTTAAGGGATCTTTTCGTTGTTTGGATTGGAAACTGCTGTTGGGGGTTTAGGTTACGTTTGAGCGCATTCCATGAATAAAACAAAAATTTGCGGGTCGGCAAGAGCATCCGTCCCCAATCAAAATAGAAATTCAGTCGAAAATAGGCCGGAGACAGCCTCCCAAAATCTAACTCCAGCTCACGATGAACTTACTAATGGCTAATCCCCCGTGTTCCGGAATGATTTATCTAACTAAATGCGTAATGTGACCGTGCTCGATGAACTTGACCGACTTCCCGACCACGTTCGGTCCGAATTCCCCAACTCTGCTTTCCGACCGAATCTCGATTCCTGAATTCATGTCTCAGAACAAAAGATCACGCGCATCAAGCCCCGCCCATTTTCAGGCATATCAGCAGAGAGCAACTCGTGCAAGGCAAGGCAGCGCAAGCGAATACAAACGCTTCCAGACACCAAAAAACATCACCATTTCTTGTTTATGGCATAAGGACATGCTAAGAATCGATCCCGTCTGGTCGCATTTCCAGATCGGAAAACGCATTAAGACCCTCGATTCATGGCGAGCAACAAGAACTCATTTGGCATCGAATGCCCAACAACGCGAACCTCGAATCTATTTCACCTAGCAAACGAAATTTCGCAGAAAAAGTTGGAAACCTGCTGATCTAAGGACAGACCACTGCAACATCAACATCACCTCTGCAGATCTATATGCAGAGATGCCTTCAGGCATCAGCAAGAAGATGTAACAGCATATCCACCATATTCATACCACAGGAATCTCAGTTGATTTTCAAGCAAAAATCGCCCAGTAATGCGCATCAAGTTAAAGACTTTTTCTTCTTTCATCTCATCTTTTTCATTCCATTTCCGCAATGAGAATACGAGCAGAATATCGGGAGAGAGGAAAAAAAATAAAAAATAATTCAAGACATGGCTTTTAATATCTCTTTACGGGCCGCCCAACCACTCACAGGCACAACCGCAGATCTTCGCCGTCGAGGTCGACCCCGCCCGACGACGGCGGCAGATTCAGATCAAAGGCAAAGGACCCTCCTCCTGAACCACGACGTCGACGAGGACCCCTCCTCGACGCCCCCTCCGCAATCGTCCACCACGGACGACGACGAATCGCAGTCGCTCTGGCAGTCCTCCGGCTCCACCGGCGGCGACCTCCGGTACCTCTTCTCCGGCTGCTGCTGCGGCGCCGCGGCGGCGGCGGACGGCGGGGGCCGGGGCCCGCTGAACGACTCCACGGTGCTGCTCAGGCTGCTGCAGGTCGGCCGCTGCGGGAACGCGCGCCGGCCCTGCTGGGGTCCTCCGCGCCGCGGCGTGGCGGCGGATCCGGGCCGGGGCCTGGGCCTGGGCGTCGTCGCGGTCGTAGGGGAGGCGGGGAAGTTGGTCTTGGCCTTGGAGCCGCGGAACCGGACGGCGGCGAGGTCGTAGGCGCGGGCGGCCTCCTCGGCGGAGGCGAAGGTGCCGAGCCAGACGCGGGCCTTCTTGACGGGGTCGCTGATCTCGGCGGTGTACTTGCCCCACCGCCGCCTCCGCACGCCCCTGTACTTGGGCTCGCCGGCGCCGACCTGTTGCTGCTGCTGCTGCTGTTGTACGTGCCCCTTCGGTGCCGATCCGGCGACTTCCGGGACGTCGTCGGGGCCGCGGCGGCTCGGCTGGGAATCATGCTGCGGGAGAGATGGAGAGAGAAAGGGAGGGTTCGGGCGGATGGATGGATGGATGGATGGGATGGGATTGGAGAGGGAAGAGCAAGACGCGGGCCGAAGATGCTATCGCCTCGTTGCGGAAGCTCCTTGTTACCGCTTCTTCATCTCGGTGAAGAGATGGGAATGGAATTTATGTTGATTTCTTTCGCGTTCTGGGCTTTACGTGTTTTTCGTTTCTTTTGGCCTTTTCTCTGGTTTCGTGGGTGGGGGTGGTGGTGGAGAGAGAGAGAGAGGAGATGGCTTAAATTTGTTTTCTTTAGGTGGAGAGTTCTTCTTTCTTTTCTTTATTTAAAAAAAAACATATATTATAATTTTCGATTTCTTTTTTTGGGGGGAGGGGGTGGCTTAAATTTGTTTTCTTTAGGTGGAGGAGGGTTCTTCTTTCTTTTCTTTATTTAAAAAAATATATATTATAATTTTCGATTTTTTTTTTTTTTTTTTTTTTTGGGGAGGGGGTTTCTCTGGTTGAGAAATTGGCCCCTTCTTTTTTTTTTTTTTTTTTTAATTTTTGTCGAAATTTGGCCCCCTCCTTTCGTTGTAATGGAACCGGTCTCCTTCTTGGCTCGGTTCTCTTCTCTCTACCGTCGTCCTCAGCTCCTCCCTCGCTTGTCCCCACCAACCTACTCCTCCGACCGCCTTCCTTTTCCTTTCTTCGTTTCTTCCTTTTCTTTAAAAAGAAATTCGTGAAGTTGGTTTTATTTATTTTCTGTTTATTTTCTTTTCGTTCCTATCGCTCCTTTTTGGACGACGCCGAACAGAGCTTCTGAATTTCTTTTTTGGATGATAATGTGGCGGAATCTCTTTTTAGGTTAACAATTTGAAAATGGACCTGCAAAAAGAAATTATTTCGAATTCTCGCTCATTTTCCTTTTATGGAGATCTTTAAAAATTTGTCCTCATTTCTTCTACTTCTCCCTCTTTCCCAAACGAAGCATTATGATGATATTTTGCAATGCGTGTCTCAATAAATCAATAGGTGTTATTTGTAGGATTACCATGTTATGATTTGTTCGAATTGACTTTTGTTTTTAACATTCTGCTTTTTTCCCACATATTGCAAGAGCAAGTAATTTGATTTTTTATTTTACATATATTTGCATGTACAATTTTTTTTTTATAACTTTCATATGATATTTGAAGTATTTGACAAGAACGTAAAAACTTTCTCTCTACTTTTGAACAAGACACAAATGCACCAACAAAATTATAATAGTCTCATATTGCTACAACCCTTCATTTGCCATTAAACTTACATAAATATATCAAATATCTATAGCAAAGTTGCTACAAAATAGATAGGTCCCATCAACATGATAACAATGCTAATTCATATAAATCCAAGTAAAGCTGAGGACCATAGTTTGACCGTGGCCTCAATGTCTCTGAACAAAAATAGAAAAAAAAATATAAAAGTGCAATAATTTATTTTACAATTTCGGGTGGTCTAAAGATTATGAACATAACCATTTATTTTAATTCAATAACTAAAGCAAGTAACTTCTTTTGTTTTTCGTAATCTCAAAATTTCAATCTTCTCGATAATATGATATCTCCCATTCGTTCTATTTATTCAATTGACTCTTTAGAGCTTGAATCTCTATTCGTGGAAAGAAAGTTTGTGCGTTTAATTTGATTTTTTTGAAAAGAAATTTATACCGATCATGTTCTTTCTTTTTTTTATGATATTTTTTAGTGAATTTAAAACTAGCTTTGACCGACTCCATTTTCCTCCTTTAAAGATTAGGCTTAATCTCTTTAGTTCAAAAGAATTAGGGAAGACGGATTAGTGGTGTTTGAGATGGATTTAGGGAATTAAACATCCCTAAGTTTCACTTTTGTTGTCGATTCGGACAAGATGGTCGCGATTTGTAATCCATTTTGCCTCTTTAATGCAAAGGAAGATAAGAAAGAAAAGAAAAAAGAAATTAGAAATTCTTAAATGACGCCAAAAGGTAGGCCCCACAGATCCCTGACTTGCCAACCCACAGACCCCACGTGGGCCCACCATTACAAATTACATAACGCCTCCTTCCCGCCTCTCTCTCTCTCTCTCTCTCCTCTGTCGTGATGATTATTACTTTGAGGAGCATGACGCGTGCAACAAAATTCATATTGACCGCAGTATACGATGAAACCTGTCAAAGCGGACGAATCAGATGAAACCTCCTTTTTTAGTATAAAATATTATGGCAAAATGTCTTTCATGTTTGAATTTATCGAGTTATTCCCGAGAAATCTCGACTCATTTTGAACTTATGGGAATTTATAATTAGTATTCAAATAGTCTCGCAACTCAATCTAAAAAACGCATTTCAAACTATAAATCTTGTTAAGTTTTAAAAGACAAGTTATATATTCTCTTAAATTTATTTTGGCATAATCCCCTTTGCGAGTTAGTTAAGCTTTGTTTGGTGAATTGAATATAACGATATATAGAGATACACTCATTATGGAAATATACTATCTAGGAAAAAGAATAAAGAAAGGAAAACACAAAAGAAAAATCAAGCCAAATCATGGAAGAAAGACGGGGGAGGACAGGGAATGGTGGCCGCTATTGTGAAAGATGACCACAAGGATGGCGGTTGCTATCTCGAGAGCACCATGGCGACGATGGTTATTGCTATTTGACAAGATCGGGGATTCCACTGGCCTAGGAGATGTGTAAACAACTCAATCATTTCGCTTGTTCTATCTCTCTCTTATTATTTGTGATTTATTGGCGTCAGTTGTGCATCAATGTTACTCGTGTGACCACCTTACCCGGGTCAACGACCTTGCACAATTGTTACTCGACCATGTCAAGGCTAGTCATGCGACGACCACCACAATGCCCAGCCAACCTAAGATTTGAGGTTTGGTCATTGAGGTGACCTTTAAACTATTTCTCGTGCTCAATTACTTTAGACATGAGATCTAGTCTTGAAACCAACAGTGGCAACCACAGAGTGTCATGTGAGTAGAAGGGGATCACACCAAGCTTGGGGAGTGATGTGAACACTATTAGAACCCACGCCTTACCTTTTCTTTTCTTGTTGAAATCTCAAAAGGAAAATTATATTCTATATTCAATCAATTATATCTATTTACACCACTAATTCGAGTAATATATTCATTCATGTCATATTGGAACATTTACTAAGCTATATATAGGTTATTATCGGATATCTTATCTCATATATATCTTATTTGATTAAAATGTCTAGACGATCAAATGTAGCATTATTGCTTTTTATTTTTATTTTTAAGATTCATTGCCGTCTCCATGAGAGAATTATAATATACCTATCAATTACATGAATTTCACATGGCACTTGACCACCCTTGTCATATCAAAAGCCAAAGTTTCATGTAGACAAGTACTTTAAAATAATAATAAATGGGTCATTGTTATTGTTGCACGATTCGCTAGAGGTTCAAGCATAGACAACGTGCAGAAGTTGAAATTCACAAGTGGGAGTGGAAGATACAGCTTTTCTCCTTGTCTCGCGAATATGTCCAGTCCTCGACATCCACAATGTGATTTTTTAAAAATGATTACAAGGCATTAAGTGATACCATTTGATAAAAAGGGTATTTGCCACTACAACATTCGTCCTTTCATCTGGCATACTTGCTCACTATATGCTAGTCAGGAGATGGAGTATTTCATGGGCCTATGGACCTCAAAATAGCATTATTCATGAGCTCACAAAATAGGCATTTCATCATAGAAGAACTACATCTCTTTCTTTTTAATAATCCCCATCTAAAGTTATAAAAAACAAAAAAAAAAAAATGCAACGTTAGTTGAGCCATTCTTTACTTTA
The DNA here is from genome assembly GCF_016545825.1 of Eucalyptus grandis. Taxonomy (NCBI): domain Eukaryota; kingdom Viridiplantae; phylum Streptophyta; class Magnoliopsida; order Myrtales; family Myrtaceae; genus Eucalyptus; species Eucalyptus grandis. The sequence goes on along the minus strand of NC_052621.1, from coordinate 3,011,794 downwards.
ATATGTTCACATAGGTAGTAACTCTTCTTTGTGATATTCTCATTACTTGGCCGGAATGGGAGGTTTCCTTTAGAAATAAAGGGGGACTGGCGTTCACATCTCACTTAATATATATAAAAAATATTTACTTTTTTTTTTTTTCAAATAGAACCGGGTCACCGGCAATCCCGCGGAGAATCAGGTCACGCATTACCGGGGACAAAGCGCGGGATCTATGGGCCGTCTCCCTGACTCAAATGACTCGCCACCCGAGAATCATTTTCTTTCCAAACACAAGAGGCCCCCTTTAATTCCCAGCCTACCGACACGTGTCCGCTCTCCCCGTCCCGAAAGCTGCTGGCTCTGCGGTTTTCTTGACCGGGGAGAGACCGGTTGGCAGATGGAATTCGTCCTTTTCTCTTCGTTATGTTGCGACGGAATCCTGCCTACACTGCTCCAAAACACTTCTTAAACAAAACGAATTAAATAAAAACACACATTTTTTTCGATATTTCTCGCGGTATATAATAACATAAAAAATTATAATTTATTCTTGATATGGTAATGGGCCATATTCAGGATGGGGTAGCTGGTTGGCGAGTAAAGCCAGCAATCGGAGGCCGGTCAATTTTAAAATACACGCGTCAGAATTCTGGCGATGGTTTGGGAGGCCGTGCATTAGACTTTTTCGTTTCACGGGACACTTGTTTGGTGCATCTCGTGTCCTTTTCCTTCTCTTTTTTATTTTAATGAGCTCGTAATTTACTAGGTCGTAGTTAAAATAGAAATTGTAGAAGAAAGTGACAAAGTTGTCTTTTTGGTCCCCATCCTTTTCTTTTTACTAGTTTTCGAGGTGTATATAATAAGGTCTTCTAGGGTGTGAAGGCGCCAGATCGAACATTTCCTTTGTGATTATGCAAACGCACAGTTCGGCATAATTATTTACATATGTCATGGGAAAGATAAAAACACAAATAATCCATGAATTTTCAGCCCAATGGCTAATATTTTTTTTTGGTGACTAAGGACTCCGCCACATGTCCCTCGTGCTTGAAAGGCTTCTGGGGCCAGGCCCTATCGCCGGGAAAGACTAGCACAACAACCCACCGTCATGCGCCCTCCACTTTGACTAAGAACGGGTTTCGAACTCTCGACCTAGGGAGAGATTCTCAACCAACTGCGCTATCCACGGATGAGTCCCAATGGCTAATTTGGTCATTGAATTTGTAATTTATTTAATGTGGCCCCTAAAATTTATCCTAATATATAATGTAGTCCTTAAATTTTTGATTTGTTCAATATAACCATTGGACTTTTGATACATGTTCAATGTAGTCCAATTTTATGAAAATATTCAATATTATCTTTCAATTAATTGAATATGAGGGACAATATTGAATATTTTCATATAGTTTAGGGATTAAATGAAACATGTATCAAAAGTTTATGGATCAAAGTTTCAGGGATTACATCACACATTAAGATAAAGTTCATGGACTAATATTGAATAAATTAAAAGTTCATACAACAAATTGCACATTAATTCAAAATTTAATGGATCATTTGTGCCATTTTTCCTCATAAAAAATATGGCGAAAATTTGGGTTGACCAAAAATTAATTAAGTTAATGGGGTATTTCATAGGTCGAGAAAATATGTAAAGTGGATTATCTCGTTATCAAAGTAAATCTTTTTATTTGCTTTGATTCTTTTCCTAATTGAAAAAGGGAAGAAGCCTAGATCTGAAACTGCCCTTCAATTGAATTTTTGCAGGGAAGGTGTTTGGTCCCGATTTTTGTTGTCAGTCATTATTTGGGGACTTCACGATATTATTCTACGACCCCTTTGTTGAGTTGGAGGATTAGGCGTGATCCTTAATCATTTTAAAGGCCACAGACATGATGATTGCTCGTGTAGCTTTTATCCATGACCGGGACCTGGATGATTAAGCATTGTGTTCAATGATTTTTGCTTTGACGATGCTTTTGGACCAGAAATAATACTTGTACGTGATGCTATTTGACTTCAATAGGGGAAATACATCGAATGCTCTAATTTCACGCTAAGAGAAAGAAATTGCCCGCAATCATCATCTTTGTGTGTGAAGTTCTTACAAGTATTAATTTCACTAGGAGTCTAACGTGGAAAGCTTGGGACCAATGACTATAATGAAATATTCCGTTACTCATGGTCTAGTTGCAATCTTTGCTCAATTCAAATTGCGTAGATCTTTGACCAATTTATCTTACGTGCATTAGAGCAGGTTTTCTTTTTCTTGTATGGAACTTACCGACATGGCCTTAACGCCATTAACTCTTTCTTGGCATGATTTTGGTTTCCTTTGATATGCCGATACGGTTTTCTTTTTCTTTTTTCGAATGTCTATCTGTTTCTCTCTCCCCCCCTACATATTGTTCTTCTTCTTCCTTAAATCCTACTAAACCAAAAACTCACAAAATTTACCAACCACAACAATGAAAAAAAATTATGATTTGTACCCCCTCTTGACCACCAATTAAGTGGCCATAGCCAGGAGCTCGAAGCTCGAGGAGCTTCGAGCTCGTGGCCATGCCCTTGAATTTCGTGACTCAAAAAGATACTGCAAACTTAACTGCATCGAGCTCAAAGTTCAAGTTGCCATGGCTATTGTTAGCTCAGATCGAGTGGCCATGGTCACGAGCTTGAGTGGCCATGGCATCCGCAAACTTGAGCATGAATGGCTCTAATGGCCGCGAGCTTAGAGCTTGAGTTGGCAGCTATGGGCGTCGCAATGGACTCCCATCTCTCTCTCAATTTTATTTTTTCTTATATTGTTGGATACAGTGCCAATTTGGTGCTACATAAATTGAGCAAGTTATAGCATGATTAGGTGTATAACCATGTACGTGTCAATAGTCTATGTCGCAAAAATCGACCTTCAAAAGGAAAAGTGTAACTCATGGAATGCTTGATGTTTTTAGAAAGTATAACTTGAGGAATGCTCGATGGTTTTTAAAAAGTAGAGCAATGTTTTGTTAAAAGAAGAAAAAAAACTGTAGTAGAATGAATTTGATTTTTGAGCAAAATAATAATGACCAAATGTAACATTACCCATTTATTTATTTATTTTTTTGCAAATGCTGGCTTTTGCTTGCCGGCCACTCCCTTCAAGCCTACGAGATAGGGATTGAACACTGCACCTCCCCGTCCAAATGGGATGGTAGCTAATTAGGCGAAGCTTAAGCCGATCGATGTGAACTCATCTTCAATCCACTTTTGCTGTGGAAATATTCTTTTCATGAGAGTATCTCAGACCACGTTACACAAGAATAAATTATGTGAAGTAAGCTCTACATCTTAGACATATTTCGGGTAAAGTTCATGAGATAAACAGTGATGGTGAAGGTATAAAAGAAAATTCATTGCAAATGGAGCGAAATCTGGACGAGAAAGGGACGTGACGTGCCATCCTCATCCCCGTCCCAGCATCACCAAAACCAGCCCACATATTCACCAAATCAAAACAGAGATAAAAGCCATTATGATTGGCCACGGTGAGGGGCTGGGTAGGTTGAAATACCAGTTTCTTTCTTGAGCATCGCGGCGCACTGGAAAAACCATAACAATTTCCCACGAATTTGCAACCACGCCATCTCCAGAATCGCAGCCACACAATCTCCACCTTCCTTTCTCTCTCTCTCTTTCCTTCCTTTTCTTCTTTTTCTAGGTTTTTGATGGAGAGAACAGTGGGATGATAAGGTGTACATGTCACGCAACAGCGTTGGGGAGGTTCGGGTCGGTCAGATCTTTAATTCTTCAATCCTTTTATTTTATTTTACAGAAATTAAAAAGAGAAGAGAGACGATTTTCAATATGGGAAAAAAGAGGAAGAAGTGGAGGATCGAGACCAGTGCATTTCGGCCATGATTTCGTCGCATCGAGTGGTGGTGGGTTTCGGCCTTTGGGGGCCAGCTGTTCCTCCCCCTATCATCTGGCCCAGCACCATCGCCCTCCTGCCCTACCCTTCCGTATCCCCTCCATCATTGTATTTGTCTCCCATCACCACAAAAAATGGGTCGCATTCATTTATACTTATTTAAGGAAATTTAATAAACAATTTTGAAAATTAGTGATACGCTTGCAGTAGATATCATAAAAACTATTCTCTCCGTTAAACATTACGGTATTTTTGAATCGGGGATCTGCATTAAAATTCTTGTGCGGGAGTAATTCGTTAAAATTATAATTTAGTTCTCTTGATTATCTTAATTTTCGTGACCAAAACCATGATGTGAACATTCAGCCTCAAAATATAAGCTAAGCTGACCACAAGTCCCTCCATCGGACTGAACGTGTGCCTCAAGGCTATGAGCATATAACGAAATTTGCAAGAGAAATTCCAACACCACTTGTATAATACGATACTATATATTAAGATAAAAAATGTGAGCAAACTAAGAGACTTTCCCAAATTTAAAAAAAAATAAAAAAATGTGGTCCCACCATAAAATAAAGAAAAAACCCTGATAGCGAAGTAATGCCGTAGAGCGAACAACGAACTGGGTAAAAGGCCCAACTTGCGGATGGATTGCAAGAGCCTATGTTCAAAAGGCCATGAGAAAAAAAAGCTCAGCTAATTGATTTTCAAGAAAGAGCATAGCCAAAGATGGTCTGATATTATTGTTTTGAAAACCAAGGTTTAGCTGAAACCACCTAGAAGATCGGTGAATTCTGCTAACCTTTGACCATTCATATAACTTCATATATTGACACCACCATTGGTACAAATCCCAAATTGATTTAATGAAACATAAATTAAGTAGGTTCCACCCAAATATTTACTCTTTGAATAGAAAAAAAAAGTAAATCTTGTACACATATTTCAGTGTTGATTCTTCAAAACATAATTCTTAGGCATATTAAGATATTAACGGCTTTGATTGAATGAGTGAAGGCAAGTCTTCACTTCTAATTCTTCACGGACATATAGAAGTTATGCACATGAGAAGATGGAAAAGATATCTTTAGAGATTAATGGCACTTGGTTCATTTTCCTCTTTTGTATTTTACTTCTTCTGTCTAAAGTTGTGTGCTTGACAGATCATATTATTCTTCTTCTTCATTCTAACTGATGTAAAATTGCACCTAGAAACAAAAAGAAAAGACATTAGAAACAAGTCTTCAGAAGGGAAATGACATTTCAAGCTGTCCTAGTGACATTTCTATTAACTTAATTTGCAATGCTAGTTTACTGAGACAACTCCTCAAACAATTTCATTGTCCATGAATTTTGATGGCCTTTTGCTTTGGCTTCTCTATCCCCTCGACTGCTCTTCTTTCAACATCCTCACACCTCGCATGAGCCATTTGGGCCTTCCCGTTTCAAACAATTTCATTGTCCATGAAGATGGTTCTAAAAGTCTATTATTTTGAAGGCCAAGGCTTAGAACTTATGCTATGGAGATTGGTGAATTTTGCCGACCTTCGGCTATTCATATAACTTCGTATATTGATGAGACCCACCACTCGTGTGAATGTCCCATGTTCATAACATTAAGTACGTTTTGTCCAAAGATTTACTCTTTGAATAGAAAACAATAGTTGATCCTTCAAGACATAATTTTTTGGTATATTAATCAATTAACGACTTTGACTGAATGAGTGAAAGGTAGTTTTCACTTCTAATTCTTCACGGACATATAAATAGGCACACGGGAAGATGGAAAAAATATATGTAGAGGATAACAACACTTGCTTCAATTTCTTCTTTTGTTTTTTGTTTCTTCTTTATTTAAAGTTGAGTGCTTGACTGATCAAATTATTCATCTTCTCAATACAAATGATATAAAATTGGACTAAAAATATGGAGAGAAGACATTAGAAACAAGCCTTTGTAAGGAAAATGACATTTCAAGCTATTTTGGTGACAATGCTAGTTTACTAAGATAACTCTTCAAACAATTTCATTGTCCATGAAATTTGATGGCCTTCCCCTTTAGCTTCTCCATCCACTCGATTGCTCTTCTCTCAAGTATCCTCACGCCTTCCGTGAGCCATTTGGGCCTTCTTGTTTCAAATGCAATTTATGCTATTGAAATCCCAATTATGATTCCTGATACATAGCCTATCCACATTGTTTTCTGTTTGAACCAACCATCATGCCCTTCGCCATTGAAAGTTGATGAGGATGATGGCAAACTCAACATTGCTAGGGCATGCTTTTCACTGTGGAGTTCCACATAGGCCCAAATTCCCACTAAACGAGTCACTTGAAAATGTGCTCAATTGCTTATCTTGCGGAATTCGACCAGTAAATTGGTTCTTCGAGAGGTTTAGGTACCAAGGGATGCCAAATCTCCAAATTTTTTGGGCATTAACCCACCAAGCTCGTTCGAAGATAGATCAAGCCATTCAAGATTGGTCAAGTTTCCTAGAGTCGAAGGGATGGAACCTGTAAGGTGTTCACGAGAGAGGTTGAGCCCTATGAGAGAGTGAAGATGTCCAATAACTTTAGGGATATTACATTGGAAAGAGTTGTGCGGCAAGTCAATGGTTGTGAGGATGGTCAAGATCCTAACTAGCTTAATCTCTAGCTTTTTTTTATCATTATGGCCACCGAATTTTCGTATGTCCCCAGTTTGAAAGATCGTGTCATATAAGATGATGTATCTTGCACATTTTCGCCAGTCATCATGCCTTCAAGGTTCATCATCAAGTTGGTTGGCAAAGGACTGCTAAAGTTGTTGTTGGAGAGGTCCAAAATGTGTAGCTTGGGAATGAGGCGAGCTCTCTTGGGAATCTCCAAAAGAACCTTCAAGCTGTTGGACTTTTAGTTCTGGAAATGTTCCCAACCATCTTGGAAATGTATCCTCTATCTACTTATGACTGAGATTCAGAACTTCCAGATATCTACATTTGACAAGTGATCGGGGCAATATACCTTCGAACCGATTTCGACTCAAGTCAAGAGTCATCAAGCCACTTCTTGAAGGAAAAAGTTGAGGAATTGTACTC